>NC_057861.1:242887296-243097296 GCF_019393635.1 Dromiciops gliroides | reverse complement strand
CATAGCATAGGAATATAAAGGAAAAGGTCTGTATACTGAAAGAAATGAATATGAGGAATTCTGAATAGCATTGAAAGACATAAAAGATATGACACAGTAGAAAATCATTAGCATTGGAATCGGTTACTAGGTTCAAATTCTACCTTTTGACCCATCCTACTTGTGTGACATTGGACATATTACTTAACCTGGCCTTAGTTTCTTCATCTATAAAATGAGAGAGCTGGACTAGATGACCTCTGATATCCTTTCCAGCTCTAGAGTTATGATTATCTGATATTTGTGTTTCCACTCTAAGACTCCATCTCTCAGAGAAGGAGAAATCTATCAACAACATTTCTTACAGTACTAGAGTCTGAAGGGCTTTGTACCCAATTTCTGTTTAACAGTTTCTACAAAACCTAAACAGACAATACTTCACTTCTAACCTAACCCACTCTCCACACTTCTCCACTTCCCCACCAAATGACATTCTCCCCTCAGTTTTCAAGCTACTCTTTTGTGTGTTATCTTCTCCTATTAGAATGTAAGCTCCCTGAGAGTATGGGGCCACATTCCCCACCCCCCATATTTGTATTCCTAGTGTTTAGCACCATAGGTGGTATATATATTAAGTATTTAATAAATGCTTTATTGATCAACCAGAAGGCATTCACCAGAGCTCTGGGATGCATGGCATAAAACTTGACTTATGAATGTCAGATCAAATTGATAAAACCTTCTAGGCCCTATACTATGGAACCAGGATTGAGTAATCTTCAACAATACTGTGATCTTCATTGGCAAACCAAGCTCCCAACTTTCAATAGCATTCAAGATCTAACCTTTGTTCTCTGAATTCTGGCTTTACAGATTCTCAGTTGACCAGTCTAGGTCACCATCAGCACCAGCTTCCTCCATTTAGATCTGATATGATTTACCCTAAATATAATTACCACCTCTTTCCAGGTGGTCTTCCCAAATGAAGGCTTTCTTGTAACTTCATGTTTTTTTCTTCCTTCTGTTGCAGCAGGGTGACATTATTCCCCAGCCTGGCCCCAGCATTGCAGCTGTTGGTAGCAGTACTATTATTGAAATAACACTTTAGTATCTTTAAATAATCTATATCCCCACAGCCAAGGACATTGACCAACTGATTGTAAAATGAGATAGTTGCCATCTGTCAGAAAACAGAAAAGGGTATTTCACTATGGAAGGAGACTAAAAACAAATGCTGTGAAACTGAGGTTATACTTGTGCCTATCTGATGTGTTCAATGCAAGGACACAATGACAGTAGTTTAGGTATCTAAAATTCAGCTTGGGTTGTGAAATATTCAGTTCATATGCCTACATTGGTGATGAATCCACACAGGTGTTAGAAGCAGAAGGGGCATTTGAGGTCCTAGGGTCAGAGGGGTCACCTTCTCCAACCCCTTCTTTTTTTAAAGATGAAGCAACCAAGGGAGGGAAGGCAAGGAACTTGCTGGGAATCACATACCAAGGCAGATGCTAGTCATTTAGGCACATTTTCTTTCTGTTACACCATAATTCCTGTGCTGTATAGACAGTCTTTGAGAACCAGTGAAAGTGGCTTAGAAGCAATGATGGGGAACGATCTCATTTTCTTCTTATTTCCCTCTGAAGGCGTAGTTTAGAGGAGGATCAAAGAAGTAGCCAAAGCTACTTTTCTGCCACCTAGTTAATATTCTGCTCACTGTTGCTTTGAAAACTGGATCTGATCAATGGCTTGTCTTAATTGATAGCACTTTAATTATTTAAAAGGTCAGCTATGGGTGGAGGACTAGAAATGCTGAAGGCTGGAAAAGACTAACTTTTGTTATTGAAAAAACAAAACAAAAATGTCTAGAGTACCAATGCAAAGATTCCCCCTGCTCAGGTTTTATGTCCAGAATTATAGGGAAAAACAGTAAGTTAGAATCTCAGGATTTGAAGAAAACTTGCTTGTGCATTTCTCTTCCTCTAAGGGAGGGGCCCGTAGAAAAGCAGCATGGAGCAATGATTAAAGAGCCTGATTCCAAGTCAAAAAGATCCCATGTAGCTGTGTGACCCTGGGCAAGTCACTTAACCCTCATTGCCCCGCACAAAAAAACCCCCCAAAAAACCAAATCCCATTTGACCTGGAGCCAATCATTTATCTTCTTAGGGCTCTCAAGCTAAAACTGTAAGGGAGGGAGGGGGCAAGTATTTATTAAATGCCTACTATATACTGGGTGCTTTGCAACTATTATCTCATTTATTGACAACTCATAAGAGACCAGTTTCCTTGGCCTGTCCCCTTTCTTTTCCCAAACTGCTAAAAACACACAGGAACGTAGGATGTGCTGGAATGTGAGTGGAGTCTTGGACACAAATCTCAGATGTGATCTTTTATTGACTAGTTTTCTTATCTGTAATATGGGATACATATACCTCACAGAACTATTGTGAGGAGAATGTCTTAAAATGTAAAGTGATATATAAATGTGAGTCATGATGATCGTTGTCATTATTATAGCTACTATAGACTCATAAAATGGTGAATTTGCTATAGTCCTCTGGGGCCATCTAATCAAACCTCATAAAAATAATTGACCTTCTCTGCAAGAAACCCAAAAAGTTTTCATCCAGCCTTTATTTGAAGGCTTCTAGCATCAGCAAACACCATATACTGATGATGGCATTTGTTGATAGCTCTAATTGTTAGGAAGCTTCCTTTATATTGAATTATTCTACCTCCCAATAACTTCCATGATCTGGCCTTAGTTCTTACCTTGGGGAATAAATTGAACAAATCTAGGTGCTCTCTCACATGATAGTGTCTTAAATACTTGAGGATAGTAATGATTTTCTAGCACCTATTGACTATTTGACAGTACATATCCATTGTCCTCACCGAGCATCAGTTCTCTCATTGATAAAGTGAAGGAAATAATACATACATGAACTACCTTGCTGAGTTGTTATAGGCAAAGTACTCTATAAACCTTAAAACACCATATAAAGGTGTGCTATTACTACTACTACTAAGGAGACATCTCTTCTCCATGTTTGGATGCCCTTCTCCCCATGCTTGTTAGTACCACTTCTCAAAGGTGGTACTAGAACTACACCAGGTACTAAAGATATGGTCTTACTAGGGAAGGGAGAAATGGGGCTGTCACACCTCTAACTCCAATCACTATTATTCCTCTGAATATAGTCCAACAGCTCTTAGGGTTACTATATTGTGTTTCAGATTTGCAGTCCACAAGAAACTCTATATCTTGCTTATGGGAGCTTCTTTGTAACTGTCTATAGGGGCAGCGAGGTGATTATGGGCAATGCTGGTCCTGGAATCAGGAACATCTGAGTTCAAATCTAGCCTCAGCTACTTACTGAATGTATGACTTAGGGCAAGTCACTTAATTCTCCTTTGTCTCACTTTCCTCATCTGTAAAATGGGGATAATAATAGCACTTATCTCCCATAGCTGTTGTGAGAATGAAGTGAGATAATAATTGTAAAGTTCTTAGCACAGCGCCTAGAACATACTATGTAAATATTATTATGTCTTCCCTATTCCAGATGTGTGTAGTTTATCATCTCTCTGGGAGGTAAAATGACATAAGGCATAGATCATGTCTCTATGGCACATTGACCTAGGTTCAAGTCTTCACTCTGATACATATTGAATGTGACACTCTGGGTATTCCAGCAATGGTGTCAAATCAAATGTATGCTTGCCTAAAAGACTATTTAATGGAGAACTCACACAGGGCAAGTGATCACATGGTTGTCAGAAAAAGCTATACAAGGACATTCCATTCCCAAGGTGTCTCTGAAGAACTTTGGAATTGATTGCATGACATGGGAGACACTGGCACAGGACTGCCCAGCATGGTTTCCTCATCAGAAAAAGTGTTGTGCTCTATGAGTAAAGCAGAATTGAAGTAATTCAAAAGAAATGTGAGATGCACAAATTTAGAGAATGCAACCCAAATGTTCACACGGGCCATTTGTGTCAGACCTGAGCATTCTGAGCTCATATCAGTCTGATCAGCCTCAGTTGGACATACTACAACTTGACTCTAACATAAAACTAAAATAAAAAGGATATCTGCAAACAGTATATTGACTGTGAAAACTTGTGAAAAAACTTGTGAAAACCACAAATTGATATTGTGTTGCATTGTATTTTAATTTTTCTTGTTAAACACTTCTCAATTACATATTTAAGGTAGTTTCAATGTAGTAGAGAATTTTGTTGGCAACATGGGTCATGAGTCTGATAGCTCTGGAAACCTGGCATGTCTTTGGCTATAAATTGTAGTTAAGGTGCCAACCTGCATTGGTAAAGGGAATTTCTCTTCTCTATCTGGAAGTTCCCTATACCAACAATATTACAGGTCCAGTCCTTATTTTATCATTTCAGCATATTCATTCTGGTTGGACTCCATCTTATTCACTTTAATCCATCATTCTGGCCTTTTAAAATTTATCATGTCATCCAGTGTGTTGATCATCCCTCCCAAGTTGTTTATCTCTCCCACTGTATCCTATCCAGAAATTTGATAAGCATACCATTCAAGTCATTCATAAACACACTGGACCAAATAGGGCCAAGGGTAAAGCCCTGAGGAATTCCAGAAGGAGCTTCTTCGCTATTTGACACTGACCCATGAAAGACTGCTCTTTTGATCCATCGTGTGAACTAATTTCAAAGTCGACTTCCAAACACATCATTCCATCTTGTACACCTTGATGCTTAGAATTTAGAGCTAGAGGGGACCTTCAACTAGTCCAAATGTTTTGTTTTATGGTTGAGAAACTGAGACCTAGACAGCAAAACTGATTTGCCCAAGGTCATAAAAGTGGTATGAAGGCACAGCTGGGATTCATGTATACGTTCTTTACCATGACATCCAATGCCCTTTCCATGTCCAGTGCCATTATACCTCTAATGGGACTTTATCAAATGTCTTACTGAAACCCAGATGTCCGTGTCATTCCCCTCATCTAGTAACCCTTTCAAAAAAGGAAATGAGGTTAGTCTTGCATGACTTGTACTTAATTAATTCAAGCTGGGTTTAAGTGGTCACCCTCTTCCTAAGTGCTCATAAACATCCCTTTAATAATCTGTGCTATAGTTTTACCTTCTTTTACCTTCGGATTTCACCTTCTCTCTAATTGATAATTGGGACATTTCCTAATCACTGAGCAAAAAACTTCCTATTCAACCTAGTTTCTTAAAGCTCACTGACAATGACACCTGGATGTTCTTCCGGCACCTGGAAATGCTGTACTTTCAGTCTAAGTATGGGAACCCTTAAGGGCAATTGTTGTCTTTTTAGTGATTTTGGTTTTCAATTTTCTTTTCTAGGTTAGACATACTTAGACCCACATGGCATGAACTCAAAAAGCTTTCACCATACTGCTTTGTCTCCTCTGGATACTCTCCAACTTCTTTTTTCCCAAGGATCTGATACCCAGAACTGAACACAACACTCCAAACAGTACTTGACCTAGCCAGGCCGAGTCTAAAGGAACTATCACATCCTTAATCCTAAAAGCCCGGAAGTTCTCAATGCAATGAAAGTTTGTGTTAGCTTTTTGGCTTAACAACAATAGTAACAATAACAACATTTACATAATGCCTTCTGTGTACCAGGCACTGTGATAATAGCTTCACAAATATCCCATTTGATTCTCCAAACAACCCCGGAAGGTACGTATTATAATTATCTTCCTTTTTATAGTTGAGTGAACAGAAGTTAAGTGACTTGCCCAAGGTGACACAGCAGGTTAAGTGTCTGAGGCTGGATCTGTACTCAGATCTTCCTAATTCCTAGTCCAATGCTATGCCCACTACACTATTAGCTGTCCACTATATCATTTATTCATACTGAACTTGAATTCCAAACTAAAAAGTTTGGTGGATGTTTAGACCAGCTAAGATGCCATCACCCATGAAGATGTTAGGGAATTGCTTTTGGGAGACCAGAGAACTGGAACATATATGGGCATCTGGGTTGATCTGTCACTTGGCTGGGAGCAGTTTTCTATTTAATGAAATCAGTCTTTTCCAAATGGTTCTAAGGCCAATCTTTAAAATGGTCTGACATAGCAAGGGTTGGGACTTTTGATTTACTTGCTTTTGATGGTGAAAGTGACTCCTTAGTTTACTGTCAGTGATAAAGAGGAAGGACCCAGAGGTTTGCCTTCTTCCTGTGTCTCCTTATGCCATGTGGTCCCAAGAAAAGGTCCTGGTTTTTTGGCTTTTTTATTTCTTCTTTTATATTCCAAGTGCAGGGCGAGGAGCCTCTAATCTGGCCTGGGACCATGAGCCATGGAGATCTGAGAGTGCAGGCAGAGAGGTTGGATGCTGCTCCCAGGCCAACAGCAACTCTCTGAAGAGCAGAGATCCAGGATGCCAGCCTAGCAGACGCTAGTTCTGCTGGCTCTGTACTTGAACCTGGTGGGACTAATGCTATGTAGGAATTAAGCTAGGCTATAACCCTATTCCTACCTCACCTCTCCAGAAAGGAGATGAAAGGAGAGAGATTATGTCCCAGAGGCTCTGGAGGAAATGTTTGTATGTTCTTGTTATATCTTTGAAGTAAATACCCTTTGCAAAAAGCTAGTCCAATGTTAAATGGTTAAATGAAACTTGAGAGCTAGGTACTGGCTCTAAAGAATGGGTGAGTAAAGGAAAATGAAGAATTTATGTACTTTATCTACTTCTTTCAGTCAGATTTCCAGTACATCATGGGGAGACCTCTATCAAATATCAGAACAGTAAATGTTACCCTACTACAAGTAGAAAACCTCACATATCTTTGTGAGTTGGGTTGGGAATTCATCATCTAATTCCTCTAGACCTCTTAACAGTTTCTCCTCTCTTGTCTCTCCTCTTTTTTTCCCTTCTCTCTTTTTTCCTTTTTCTTCTCTCTTTCTTTTTTCCTTCCTTCCCTTCCTTCCCTTCTTAACTTCCATCCATTCCTTCAGGCACCTAGATGGCACAGTGGATAGATAGAGAGGTGGATCAGGATTGTTGTCATTCAGTTGTTTGAGTCACATCTGACCCCATTTGGGGTTTCCTTGGCAAAAATACTCAAGGGGTTTGTCATTCCTTCTCTAGCTCACTTTAGAGATGAGGAAACTGAAGTAAATAGAATTAAGTGATTTGCCCAGGGTCACACAGCTAGGAAGTGTCTGAGGTCAGATTTGAACTCAGGTCTTCTTGACTCCAGGCCTGGCACACCATTGACTGTGCCACATAGTAGACCAGAGACTTGAATTCAAATCCTACCACAGACACTGATTACTTCTATGACTCTGAACAAGTCACTTAACATCTGTCTGCTGTAGTTTCTTCAACTATAAAACGGGGATCATTATAGCATCTACCTCCCACGGTTGTGGTGGGGATGAAATTAGTTACAAAAAAACAAAAACAAAACCAAAACCAAAACAAAACCAAAAGCCAACAGTGCAGGCCTAGTATATAGGATACACTTCAAAAACACTTCTTTCATTCTTTCTTTTGTGTTCAATTTTGGGGGAAGTATTTTGGGAGAGAATGAAAATAAATGCTTAATTGAATTTAAAAAAAAAGAAAACAGACTGCAATGCACCTGTGTACCACAATGAATCATCAGAGGGAGTTTTTAATGGGGGAATAACAACAATTAAGTAAGTAAATATGAGGGTTGAAAAGTAGATGGAGAAAGGGATATAACAATTTCTTGCTTTTCTTTCTACCTAGTCTCTCAACTAGGTTATTGTATGACACAGGTAATGCTTCTTTTTATTTTTCTTTCAGATATGGGGAGGGTGAGGCTTCTAGGCGATTCAGTGTCATTTCCACAGAATATAAACTCCTTGACGGCAGGAACTGCTTTTGGGGTGGGGTGTTCTTTTTATCCCTAGTGTCTAGTTTAAGTGTTTTGCACAGAGGAAAAACTTAAGAAATGCTGATTGAATTGAGTTCACTTTGTACTAATCCTTAGAAATTATTTTTCTATCTGAGGATTCTTTTTTCAATTGAAAGTATCCATTGCACTTAAATCCTAATAAAATATCGTTTGCATGTACCTGCATCTGTTGTAGTAAAAAAAAAAAAAAAGACATGTTTTGGTTTTGAAGAGTGGTTTGAAGCTTTATGAGACAGATACACTCTGACTGTTGAATTCTCAGAGGATTCTACTATTGCAGAACAGACATTCCAGAATCATAGAAAAACCATCGAATTTTAGAGCTGGAAAGGATCTTAGAGAATATCTGGGCCAGTCCCCTATTTTTATAGTTTAGGAAACTGAAAATACCCTTCTGGGATCCTTGCCTAATAGTTCTTCTTCTTCTTGTACCTCCTGTACAGAAAAACACTGCTCCATGAACTCGAAATTGTTTTTCCCATAGGAGCATGGTGGCTTGGTTTCAGCTGACCCTATAAAAGGCATTTTAATCCCTAACGGACTTGAAGAATATGACTGTGCTCTAGAAGCATACTCCAGTTGCTCTGATAGATGCCATTTCCCAATAACCAAACTCCACTGTGAAGTAGTGAAGGTCTGAAATGACAAAGTTTGAAGTATTTAGACTAATGTCTAGGGAATAATGGAGAATTTGATAATAATTTCAAAATTGCGTGAGCTTTGCAATTGAGTGCAGGCTAAAAGAAACTGTTCTTTAATAGCAGCAAGAACAATTTAGGTTAGAGCTATTGTCAAGAAAATCTTCCTAAAGCCTGAAGAAAGTGTGTGTGTGTGTGTGTGTGTGTTGGGGGGTGGGATCCAAAGAGAGGCTGAAGAATTGGTTTCTGGGTATTTTAAATAACAGGACAGAAAATTCTATCAGTAAACTGGTTCCAATGTATACTGCTCTGGATGCAAAATATGTAGTTAAATTCAAATGATATATTGTGTGATTTAGGTTACAGATAAATATTTGTCAAACTTTAAAATTACTGAATATAACATATCAATGGGAATTTTCATATATATTTGTGATATTTCAGTTCTTAAAAGATCTGAATTCAAGACATCTAGGTACATCCTTTAATATTGCAGATTACAACCCTCATATCAGAGTAGACAGTTTTCTGAACTATTGTTGTAGGGAAAAGAAAAAAAAAAACAGCCCATAACCATCTATATTCTTCAAACGGGAGGCAATCTTATATTGATCCAGTATCATATTTCTTTATGAAGCCTTATTTTCAGTTTGCTAATACACACATGAGCTTCTGCTCTGCTGTTGTAGCCTTTAAGAACGTAGTACCAAACTCCTGTTATGATGGGAGATTAGAGTAAGACTTCTGTGGTAGTTCCATGTGATAAAAAGCAATAGTTTTGAAGTAAAGCCCTTTATTTGTCATATCTTGGTATGACTAGAAATACTTATTTCACTTGCAGGAAGCACTGGGATAACACTTTGTGCTTAAATAGAATTTTATTTTTAACTTAATTTTATAATTTTTATCTTATTAGATTAATTAGCAAGCATTTATTTTCTCTACTTCCCAACTCATCCCCTCCCCCTGCCAAAATGAGAAAAATGAAAAACAAAACTCTGGAACAATGCTATGCATTGCCAAGCAAAACAAATTCTAACATTGGCAATGTCCAAAAATTTGTTTCATTCTGCATCTTGAGTCCACCATCCCTCTGGCAGGAGCTGGGAAATATATATCATCACTTGTACCTTGGAATCATGCTTGGTCATTGCATTGATTAGATATGTAAAGTCATTAAAAGTGGTTTGTTTATGTAATTTTTTTGTAATTGTATAAACCATTCTCCTGATTCATCTCAGTTCATTTTGCATCAGTTCATACAAATTTTCTCAGGTTTCTCTGAAACTTCTAATAAAATGTTTTATGGCATGATAGTATTCCATTACATTCATATACCATAATTTGTTTAGCTGTCTCCCTGCCCAATTTCCACCTTTTTTGACATTACAAAAAGGCTGCTATAAATATTTTTTGTATATATGGATCCTTTTCTTCTTTCTTTTATCTACTTGGGGTTTAAGCCTAGTAGTGGGGTCAGCGTGTTCATTTTTGGGGACATGGTTCCAAATTGCCTTCAAGAATGGTTGAATAAATTTACAGTTCCCACAAGAGTATAATAATGTGCCCGTTTGCCCAAAGCCACTCCAAAGCTTTTCATTTTCAATTTTTTCTTCCTCTTTGCCAGTCTGATGATATAAGTTGGAGCTTCGGCATCACTTTTATTTTGATTTCTCTAATTATTAGTGATCTGGATCATATTTTCCCACTAAATAGCACTTTAAAGCCTCCTGAAACCAAAACAAGGCCAAGCAGACCTGAATCTTAAACTTTGTATGCAGGAACCCTCCAAAAACTATTTCACTTAAATAATTAACCAAGAAAATATGAAATATAAAGCCCCTTAGATTCTGGTGATCCAGAATGTTTGAAATTAAGCCTTTTTAAGTTAGAAAGAGGTCAGGGGAATGTTTATGATTAATATGAATGGAGACTCATTTCTTTTGAACAATAGGAATTCGCATAAATACTCTGAGATCACAGATCAGGAATCCACACTCTGCCTGGGTGCAGGATAACAAATAGAACTAGCCATAGCACATGCCAAACTCATCATAGCAGTGTGTAAATGATAGGGTTTGGAGACAAAGCAGGTGGGGTTAGGGAAATAGTTATTTGAGTGTTTTCAATAGTTCTCCCACTAATCACTGCAGAGGTTTAAAGTAACTTGTCAGTAAATACAGGCAAATAGATCTTTATGCCAGCACAAGGCTCTGTTAGAGATATCCCTTATCAATGAGAATATGTGTCAATTTGGTGTCATGGAAAGGGTCTGGGCTAGATTTGGAATCTGACAACCAGGGTTATACTCTGTGAGCTTTTATTGTCTAAATCTGGGAATGTCATTTCACTTTCCCATCAGAGGGGTTGGATTAGAAGAGCTCTTAGTTCTCTTATAACTCTAAATATATAACCCGGTGTGGGTCCAAGTTGGTGAAAAGATGAGAGTTTAGTGTCATCTGAGAGCAGCCATTTTCAGGACAATTATTAACCCATTTCTTCCAGCAATCCTGCTGAAAACCATGACCACTGAGGCCCAGTGGCACCCACCTCACATCTCTGCTGGCAAAGATTCATTTGTATTATTTATCAATTCCTTCCCTTTCCTGGAGATTCTATTATCCTTTCCCCTGAACCCCTTTTTACTTCTTCATATTCTTTTAAGACAGGGCATCTAGGTGGTAATAATCATCCTATTTACCTCAGTTTCCTCATCTGTACAATGAGTTGGAAAAAGAAATAGCAAACTACTCCAGTATCTTTTCTAAGAAAACCCCAAATGGGATCACAAAGAGTTGGACACAACTGAAAAAATTACTGAACAGAATTCTTTTATACATTGGCTTGTGGGTATCTCAAATCAAACCTATGTCTGAAAAACAAAACTTATTGTTCCCTATATTACTATGTCATTTAATTGTGTGTATGAAGTTTCTTAAGTTCTAAAGGTTGCTCAAATAGACTAAAAGTTAGGTGAGAACTGATAAAGGCCTTAGTTAAGGCAGATGAGAGGTGAGAAAAGGGTTTGGATGCAAGAGATGTTAAGGAGGAAAAATTGACAAGATTTGGAAACTGATTTGCAGGTAGGTGAGAAAAGAATCAAGCATTACTTACCTGTAGGTTGTAAGCATGTGTGACCTGAAGAACAGTAAGTGCCTCTCACAGAAATGAAGCCTTGGAAAATAGAGAAAATAGCACATTTGCTGGATTATCGGCTTCCTGATACCAAATTCTCATGTCATGTCTCATATCTTCCTCCTCAGGTGAGTAGCTCACTAGTATCCATGTTCAAAATTTATAAAGTTCCTTAAACATATAGTATATTTTTCCTCACACTCTGAAGCCCTCCCCTCATACCAAGAATGACACTATATAGTCATTGTAACAGTGGCTGTCACATATATTAAATGCTTAACCATGGAGGAATTATTTAAATTTTCTAAGCCTCAGTTTCCTCATCTTTGAAATGGGGGGTATTATGTACACTGCCAGCTCTAAAGGGTTGTAGTGAGAGAAGCTCTTTGCTTACAACCATTGGTATCACATGGATACCCTTGATGGTGTGCTGACTGACTCCAAAGGTAATTTTCTCTTTGGATTATTGTGCCCCTACCCAATTTATTCTGAGAAATTTCCAAATATTTGATACCTAGGCTTCCACAAATATAACCTGTTCTCCAATTCCCAAACAAGCACTCAAAATAACATTAGGTGGCAATTAGCCTTTATTTCATCACATAGAAAATAGAGAAGGTACAATGTACTTCTAGGAGCACATTGCCAGATTTAAAAACAGAAACATAATGCAGTTTTAATATCCCTTAGCTCCTCTTAGGAGGGAACTGAAAGTTGGGTTGTTATCTGAGCCATCTGCCATCCCAGTGAATTTCTTTCTCCCAAGATTCTATGTAGACTCTCCCACATTGGGAGTGGCACACTATGGTTTGAACTTCCTCTGGGAAGCAGATGACTTTTGAACTGCTTACAGGCATTTCAGATGTTCCATTAGACACTTTCAATCACTCAAGGTCATGGTGATGGGTTATGTCCATCTGATTGTAGGCCTTTCCTTATCCTCTAGTTGCTCAAGTGATTCCTTTTTCTTTCTGAAAGGTCAAAGTTATAAATTCTTAAACTCTGGATTACCCTTGATGTAATCCCCAAGGTTAATATCTCTCCAAAATTCCCTCACTGAGGTGCCCATTATCTGCTTTTTTTTCTTTTTTTAGTGAGGCAAGTGGGGTTAAGTGACTTGCCCAGGGTCACACAGCTAGTAAGTATTAAGTGTCTGAGACCGGATTTGAACTCAGGTACTCCTGACTCCAGGGCTGGTCCTCTATCCACTGCACCTCCTAGCTGCCCCGCGGGGTGCCCATTTTCATCACCATTATTCAATATCATATGAAAAATGATAGCTATAGCAATAAGAGAGAAAAAAGAAATTAGAATAGGTAATGAGGAAACAAAACTATCACTCTTTGCAGATGATATGATGATATACTTAGAGAAACCTAGACAATCAACTAAAAAAACTGGTTAAAATAATCACAACTTTAGCAAAGTTTCAGGATACAAATAATCCCACATAAATGGTCAACATTTCTATATATTATCAACAAAGTCCAGCAGCAAGAAATAGAAAGAGAAATTTCATTTAAAATAATTATAGATAGTTTAAAGTACTTGGAAATCTACCTGCCAAGACAAACCCAGAAACTATATGAACAAAATTAAAAAAAAACACTTTTCACACAGATAAAGTCAGATTTAAATAACTGGAAAGATATTAATTCATCCTGGATAGGCTGAATCAATATAATAAAAATGACAATTCTACCTAAATTAATCTACTTATTTAGTGCCAAGCTAATTAAACTATCAAACATTTCTTTTATAGAGATAGAAAAAATATTAAAATTCATCTTGAAGAAAAAGAGGTCAAGAATATCTAGGGAATCAATGAAAAAATGTGAAGGATGGTGGCCTAACTATATCAGATGCTAAACTATATTATAAAGTGGTAATTATCAAGATAATCTGGTACTAGCTAAGAATAAAATATTGGATTAATGGAATAGATTAGGTACATAATATATTGCAATAAATATTGATAGTAATTTAGTGTTTGGTAAACCCCTAAATCCAAACTTTTTAAAGAAAAACTCATTATTTGATGAAAACTGTGGGAAAACTAGAAAAAGGTATGGTAGAAAATAGGTACAGACCAATATTTCAAACCATATTCCAAGATAAGGTCAAACTGGGTATATGATTTACATGTAAACAGTGATAGCATTAGCAAATTAGGAGAGCATGGAATAGTTTACCTGTCAGACATGTGGATAAGGGAAGAATTTAAGACTAAAGAAGATATAGAGAGCATTACAAAATGGAAAATGTTTAATTTTTATTATATAAATTTTTTTTAAAGTTTTGCACAAACAAAATTAATGCAATAAAAATTAAAAGGAAAGCAAAAAACTGGGGGGAAATTTTATAGCAAGTATCTCTGATAACGGGATCATTTCTCAAATATATAGAGAATTGAGTCAAATTTATAAAAGGACATTCCACAATTGATAAAAGGTCAAAGCATATGAACAGGAAGTTTTCAGATAAAGAAATCAAAGCTATTTATAATCATATGAAAAATGGTCTAAATCATTATTCATTAAATAAATGCAAATTAAATCAAATCTCAAGTATCACTTCACACCTATCAGATTAGATAATATGACAAAAAAGGAAATGTTAAATGTTGGAGAGGATGTGGAAAAACTGGAACACTAATGCACCATTGGTGAAATTGTGAAGTGATCCAACCATTCTGGAGAGCAATTTGGAACTATGCCCAAAGTACAGTCAAATTGTGTATACCCTTTGATCCAGCAATAGCACAGCTAGGTTTGTATCCCAAAGAGAATTTCTTTAAAAAAGAAATAATAGAATGAGAACCTATTTGTACAAAAATATTTATAGCAGCTCTTTTGTGGTGGCAAAGAATTGGAAACTGAGGGGATGCCCAACAGTTGGGAAATGACTGAACAGTGGTGGTCTATGATTGTAATGGAATTATTATTGTGCTTTGAGAAGTGACATCAGGATGATTTCAGAAAAACCTGGAAAGATTTACATGAACTGATACAAAGTGAAGTGAGCAGAACCAAGAGAACATTGTATACAGTAATAGCAATATTGTTTTAAGAATGACTTTGACAACTAAGTCATTTTGACAATTATAAACACACAAAATATAAATATTTATCTATATCTATCTATCTACACACACAAGGGACATATGAAGAAAGATGCTTTCTATATCCAGAGAAAGAACTGATAAATAGAAGTAGGTATAGGATAATTTTACACACATATACCTATTTGTGTCTAATGGTAGCCATTTCTAGAATGGGGGGAGAGGGAAAAAGGAAAAAAGAAGAAATTTACATGATAACTTTGTTGTACATTTGGAAAGAACAGCAAGTTGTACATGGTAGATTTGCAGTTTCATGTGCAATCATCTTTTTATTGTACTGTGTTATAGAAGTGTTTGTTTTGTTTTGCTAATTGAAACTAGAGTAAATTTTAAAATGAAAAAAAAAATAGAAAAAAATCAGATATAGAAAAAAAAACCCCTCTCTGTCATGGATTTCTGCAGGAACTTTTGATACACCATCATTGACTCACTCACCTGTCCAAGATCTGTACTCTCATGCTGGTAGGCAAGTCAACTGTAGGTAGGCAAATACAAGCAACTCACATGTGTTTCTGCTGGATTCTCATGGAGAAGAGTGGATAAAATTGGATGAGAGAAGTCCCCAGTCTTTCATACACATACTCCAGAAAAAGAAAAGGCCCAAGGGAAGTGAACAAATGACTAAGTACATTATCTGCCAACTCCTTTTCATAAACTGGCACAGAAGGGTAGCTTCCTCATAGTGACTATCCTAAGAGTCTCAGTCAATAAAATCATGTCATGGGCATCCTCCATTACCATAAACCAACTAAAAAGTGTCTCTGTCCTTTTAATGAAGTATCAATGGGTTTGTTTGTCCACACTCTCGGTGGGTAGGTGCTTTTCTTACTCCCACAAATGCTCCCTGGCTTGTGAACTCATCAAGTTACTTGGTGAGTGGTGGGGTGGGGGGAGAGGGAAGAATTCCATGATGAATACTTGTTTCATATTATTGTAAATGTGGGCTGCTGCTGGACCAGCTGTTACTTAGCTGACTGCTTCAGTTTTTCAACCATTCTCGTTTCTTTGTAATTTTCCATTTTGTTCGTGTTTGCTCTCTGTGATACAGATGATGCCTGTAGCTGTCTGCTAAGGATAAAGAATCCTTGATCTAAGCCATATTAGTTCCCATGCTATAGAGGAGTTTGGTCTTTATTCCATGTTTGATAATGTCTGAGGTGGCCACAAGGATGATAACAGCTGAAGCATTTTAGCATAATGGCTACATTCTTACCACATCTTTCCCAATGCCATTTGCTAAGTTTTAGAAAAGGAAATGTTTGTGTTTCAGGCTCTGCCAGGCAGAGGCAAACTTTAAGAAATATACACTCAAATATACTTTAACAAAATTCCATTAAAACCAGATAGACTGGGCTGGGTAGCTTTTATGTATTTCCTTTCACACCACTGCTGATTTCCCAAGATACTTGTGCTCTCAGAAGTTCTCCCTTTCTAATCAGCCCTCCTCTTGCCAAATTCATTCACTGAGGCCATGAGGCAAAGATTTAGATAAATTGCTGTCATGGAAGCAAATAGGATTCCTTCAAAACAGAACTCTGACTGGGAATCCTAGAGGAGAATGCACTGATTTGGAAAGAGAATTTAAATTTCTGCTGTAATTGAGGAAATAATCAGCAGCAATAAGGAACAGCAGACAAAAAAAAAAAAAGAACGGAAAAGAGTTACTCTGTCAGGGCATTGAACATTATTATATGCCAGGGACTAGCAACTTCTGATGCTGTCAGGCCAAGTTTAGATGCAATGTCCTTCTTTAGATATAATGCCTAGGCCTTTCTGTCTGGAACCAATTACCATGGGCCAAGGTAACAAGAACAGTCTAGTTTATTTCTCCTTTACAATTGCCACTAGACACGGGTTTGGGAAGTAGTTCTCCCCACCCCCACCCCCACCCCCCATCCAAATGCAGTTTTCAGAATGATATTCCTAAGGCAAACATAAAGCTCTCTGAGGTTTTCCGAGGATTTTTTTTCTTTTACAAATTATAGAGTAAAAGGATAAGGCATATATAGCAAACCAGAGGAAATTTCAAAGATTGTCACAGCCATCATTTATAGAGGAGAGATAACATGCCACAGTAGTCAGCCAACTTTGGAACCACTAAGATCTGAGTCCAAACTCTTCCTCTAACACATTTTGGCTATGTGACCCAGAGCAAATCTCTTAAAATCTCAGTGCTCTGAGACTTTATGTTTTGGAGACAGTGCTGAATTGCATTGTTAGAGAAAGCTCCTTACAGCAACAAAATCACAGGTCCAGTCTCTGTCCTATATAGTTATAATCTGAATCAACAACCTTGTGACAAGCACAGATGACAAAACTTAGTCTTACAGAGGTGAAGTGCTTTGCCTATGGTCATATAGCTAATCAGTATTTTACCACTCTTTGATGCTACTTCTCTAATAAAAATACAAAGGCTTACAAAATAAGCATCCCTGAATCTTAGTTATATTATGAATTTCAATCCCTGACCTTAGATTGCATGCTATCCTTAGACCGTATGCTACTTGATAGTAGATGAAGGCCCTAATTTATCTAAACTGTATGTTCCTTACCACTCAGAATTTAATTCTTTTCACAATAAGACACTTAATACATATCCTCCGGATGTTTATCATATCTAACTTTTCTAAAATATTATTCATCTCCCTTTTTCTTTATTTTATGCTTATATTTACTTATGTCTGAAAGCTATAAATTGAGGTCCCTTACTATTATACTTTTCTTATTTCCTCCTGTAACTACTTTAACTTTTCCTTTAAGCATTTAGATGCTATGCCATATACTAAAGTGCATATATGTTCAGTACTGATATTAATTCATTATCTCTGCTACCTTTCAGTAAGCTATAGTTTCCCTGTTTATATCTCTTTTAATTGGGCCTATTTTTGCTTTTTCTCTGTCTGAGATCATGATTGGTACCCCTGTGGTTTTTTTAACTTCAGTTGAAGCATAACATATTTTGCTCTAACCTTTTATTTTCATTTGTTGTGGATCTTTTTGCTTCAAGTGTGTTTCCTGTAAACAACATATTGTAGAACCCTTGTTTCTAATCCATTCTGCTATCCTCTTCCATCTTATGGGTGACTTCATCTCCTCCAAATTCACAGTTATGATTGTCATGTATTTACTTCCATCCTTCTCTATTTTTTAACCTTGTCTCCTCTTTGAGTCTGTTTTGCTTCTAACCACTGCCTCTATTACTTTACCCTCCCTCTTGTCTCCTCTTTCTCTTAACCCCTTTCCTTTCTTCCCTGTTTGATTAGATGAATTTCTGTAACCAACGTATGTATATACATTGTATATGTATATTCTTCCCTCCTTGAACCAAGTCATATGAAGGTGAGATTATAGGGTTGTCTCTTCCCCTCCCACTCCCCCCCTCCATTGTATAAGTTTTTCCTTGTATTCTCCATATACATAATATAGTTTTCCCATTCTTTCTGTCCCTTGCCTCTCCCAGCATATTCATCTTCCATATCCTTACATTCCTCTTTTGAGATCTAAACCTAATAGAATCACACCCAAGTTCCTTAATTTGACTTCTTCTTAGACCTTTAGTGATGACAAGTTTCTGATGAATTACATATTTCATCTTTCCATATAGAAATGTAAACACTTATCCTCATTAAATTTCTTATTTCAATTAATGTCCATTTCCCCCTCCCAATTCCTTAGTATGATTATTCTCAGTTTTGCTGCATAGGTTTATCTTTGGTTGTAATCCTACATTCTTTGCCTTCTGGAATATCATATTCCAAACTCTCCATTCTGTTATAGTGGTGGTTGCTAAATTTTTGTAATCCTGACTGTGGCTTCATGCTATTTAAATTGCTAATTTTGGTGCTTGTATTATTTTCCTTTTGTCCTTGGACATCTGTATTTTAGCTACAATATGCCTCAGACTTTTCATTTTGGAATTTGTTTTGGCAGGTGATTGGTGGAATCTTTAAATATTTACTATGCTCTCTTGTTCTAAGATATTTGGATAGTATTCCTTTATAATTTAAAAAAATATGATGTCTAGACTCTATTTTTGTTCATGGATTTCAGAGAGGCCAATGATTCTTAAATAATATCATCTTGACCTATTTTAAAGGTCAGGATTTTTCCCCTGGCAGATATAATTCCTTCTATATTTCAAAATATTCTATAACTTTTGACTTCATTATTTCTTGATGTTTCTTAAATCCAGTAGTTTCCACTTGCCCAATTTGAATTTTCAAGGAGTTATTTTCTTCAATAAGCTTTTATATCTCTTTTATAAAACTATTATTTTTTCCTTTGACTTTCTTGGTAAGCTTTCATTTCTTTTTCCATTTTTCCTCTGCCAATGTAAAAAATCTTTTTCTTTTTTTTTCTTTTTAAGCTCCTTATCTTTTTCTTTAACTCTTCTAAGAATTTTTGTTGGTCTTGTGTCCTCTCTGCATTTTTTCTTAGACTTTGCTTATAAATGTTATTACAAAAACTAAAGTATACATATTATATATTATTATTATAAAAGCTATTTTCTTCTGTTTATATCTCAAGCTTCTCTGTCACCATAGTAGCTCTTTATGGTAGGTAAGGTTCTTTTGTTCATTCTTCCAGCCTACTTCTTTGCTTTGGGCTTTGTTAGTGTTGGGGTCTGCTCACTTCTAGTCAGGTAGATGGGGAGATAATGAGAGGGCTATATCTGATCTGAGTTTCTGCTGTTTTCACACTTTGGTCTAGAAGCCTGTACATTTTTGGTCCTTCCTAAGTTCACTACCCTCCTCATCTGTGCTCTACAAATTCCTGGCCAGGTTTGGGTCTATTAGCTTGTGTGTGGTTGGTGTGGTTGAATTTTAGCAGACTTTTTCTGATTCACTGTTGGCCCACTGTGTGGTCCTGAAGGTTCAGAGCAACATCAGGTCAGGACTACTTTTCTCCACCCTGGATCTTTGATCCAGAACTGGTAATAGGTAATAAAATTGCCAGATGGCATCCATTTCTGCTCATAGTGCTATATCATGGGTCTTCTGGGGTCTTTTTTGCTCCTAGCACTTTTCCATAGATGCTGCAATGCTCTCTATTTTGCTGCTACCATTGTGTTGTGTTCCTGGCTAGCCCTACTCCAGTGTCTCCAAATTTATCTAACCTGTCTTGGACTGGAAAAATAGAACTTTTCTTGGTTTTACCCATAACAATTTGGTCTGGCTAATTTTGGTTGTGGAGATATGTGGTAGGAGAGCAAGACAAAAATGCTTACTCCTCCTCCATCATTATTCCTCTCCCCTTCCCCACTACTGCTTTCTATTCTACCTTAAAACCTGACCCCAGGTGTTATCTACTTTACATCAGCTTTTTTCTTGTTTTCTATAGTCTATCTTCACTATAGAGTGCTTAGCTAGACATTGAGATGTAATGCTTCAAATTGGAAAGAATTCTATGATGATTATTTGAACATATTCTATTTGGGGGAGAATTTGTTTTTATTATGAAAAGTAAACCATGTATTTATAGAATCTTTCTTGCAATCCTTTCTCTGCCTTGCCAGAACTTAGAAATCTCACAGGTAAAATAGTGGGTGGCTGCTTTTGTGGCTTAATTTCGAATGATGCCCCTGAAAGGCCTTGTCCTTAAATCTTTCCTGCACATGGTGCCTGAAATATCCACTCTCTTCACTGAGATTTATTCCAGTTGTCTCTATAAAATTTCTCTCTTCCTGATAAGGATAACATATTAGTTAAGTATCAGTCATTAGTACCTTAATGTGGTTGGATTTTTATAAGACATAAGGAGTCATCTAGGAATGCCCTAAGGGAATGCTACTCAGAAACAATTACAACTTGATGAAGAAGAAAAGCAAAGTTCTAGATAATAGAGCACTAATCTAAGGAGATATCAAAGCAGAGGGTTGCAGTGTTGAA
Organism: Dromiciops gliroides; assembly: GCF_019393635.1. Classification (NCBI taxonomy): domain Eukaryota; kingdom Metazoa; phylum Chordata; class Mammalia; order Microbiotheria; family Microbiotheriidae; genus Dromiciops; species Dromiciops gliroides. The sequence continues at coordinate 243,076,620 of NC_057861.1, read as the reverse complement.
ACTATGAACAGTTAGGGAGCAGACTAGGAGCACCAAGAACCTGGTCAGGGATTAATAAAGAGGAAGTTGTTTAGCCTCTCTGGGCCTTTTTTCCATATTGGTGAATGAGGCTATGTTAGATGATTTCTTGGGCCCCTTCTACTTCTATTGAAGCCATTTTATTTTTTTGGCAGGGCAATGAGGGTTAAGTGACTTACCCAGGGTCACACAGCTAGTAAGTGTCAAGTGTCTGAGGTTGGATTTGAACTCAGGTCCTCCTGAATCCAAGGCCAATGCTTTATCCACTGCGCCACCTAGCTGCCCCCGCCCCTTCTATTTCTAAAAGTGTGTGTCTTTATCCTGGTCTTGAAACAACTTGACTTAATTCAGATTGTTGCCTGTGGCCAAAACTGCTTATAGGAAGATACACAATATTTTGAATCAATTGTTAACGAGTAGACTGGTCGGGGCAGCTAGGTGGTGCAGTGGATAGAGCACCGGCCCTGGATTCAGGAGGACCTGAATTCAAATCCAACCTCAGACATTTGATACTTACTAGCTGTGTGACCCTGGGCAAGTCACTTAACCCCAATTGCCCAGCCAAAAAAAAAGAAAAAAAAGAGTAGACTGTTCTAGAACATGTGATCTTGAAATTTCTTCCATAACTACTTGGTGAATTATGAAATGAGTGGCAAAAGTATGGGTAGAGAGGACTTTATCCTTAGACCCTTGAAAAGACATCCTTTTAGTTCAGCCCAATGTTTCCTCAAATTATCGTTTTAAGGGAATGATCATAAAACATGAACCACAATCTCTTTTGAGTTTACATGAATATCAGAAAGGGAAGCAAAGACCAACTCTGTTCTCTAGCAAGAAAAGGTGAAGGTGATCGGGAATGGAGGTGGGAGAGGATGTGGGGGATAAATGCTTGTAGGGATTGACTTCCCCCCACTCATAGCTAGTTTCACATAAAAGGTAAAGATGGGAGGTAGAAGATAAGTGATTCTCTAAACAAATGATCACTTTCCAGGGAAATTCTAACAATTAGAATGAGTATAAATTCACATTTGACCCATACTGTATATCTCCCAGGTACTGCATTCAGATAATAGGTGTGACATATGGCTCAAGTCCCCAAGCAGGACCTAATGTATAAACAAATCACGCAGGAAACGTATATCTAGTAGCAGAGTATTTAATTTGGATAGAATAGAAAAGTAAATAACAGGGCAAAGTCAAGCAGAATTGGGGAATCTCAGAGGTGGAAAGGACCTCAGAGGCCATCTAGTCCAGCCCATGCCTGAACAAGAATCCCTTCTACAACATACCTGACTTTTCTATGAAGATCTGCAAGGAGCAGGATTGGTTTACTCTGGATAAAGGCCACTCCACTTTTGGATAGACTTTTTAGGAAGTTATTGGAAAGCTCCAATTGTTAGGAAGCAATAGGATCATTCTTAACCCCACATACAGAAATGATATTATCCACCAAATTCATATGTTGATGGGGAAGGATTTATTTAGAGCCTTCTTTTCAAGTCAGTCATTGGAAAACATGCTGGGGGGTGGGGTGAGGAGAGGTCAATGCTTTCTGTGGCTGGAAAAGTCCACTTTATGTCCTCACCTGAGCTCTATCCCTCTGCAGTGAAATTCTTGGGTGTTTCTCAAGTCTACCCTCCAAGCTCCTTGGCATGATCAAGGGACAGCCTCGCTGTTCTGCCCCACATCTGCTCCTGTCGAGGTTTGGAGGCTCACTGTTTTTCTGCCCTACACTCTACCTTCATAGATGTCATCCACTGAAGCTCCACCCAGAGAAGTGTCATTTCTCTTTTAGAGTTAAACCACCTGGGCTAAAATGCATCAGGGCCAGTCAACACATTTGCAGCTCTATTGCTAAGCAGTCTCTCAGTTTGTAGCTTGCTCTGGCTGATACACAAAAGGGATACCTTACCAGCTGTAAGACTTGAAGACCCAACAGAAGGTCTCCCCATCCTTGTTCCTAGCATTATTAGGGCTACTGAATTTCATTCACCTCTTCCCCACTTCAGAATACAGGCTGTGTGCCTTCCTCCTAGTCAGCACCTCCTTCTGAGTCTTTTTGAGGCTGGGAAGAAACACTCACATTCTTGTCCAACTCCTGTCATGTCCCTAAAAACATTCCTTGCATCCCAATAACTAGTACTGGGCCTTGAAAATTGCTTTGTAGTTGTGCTAAGCTTCAGGAAGGCACTAGAAACACGGGAAGGGGAGCAGTTATGGCTGGTGGCCTCTACCACCACGGCAGTTATCAGAGAAATGTCCATGTTCCCTTCACATAGAGACAATAAGCTCTTTGACGGCAGGGCTTGTTTTCTTATAGCTCTTTGTATCCCCAGCACAGTTTTTTGCACATAGTATGTGCTTGATAAATGTTTGTAGAATAGAAATCATATGAATTAGTTGAATTCAATTCAACAAACACTAAGTGCCTACTATGTGCACAGTGTCTTGCCTGTGCTCAGTCAGGTACTTTCCTAACGTAGCAGAAATGGTGGGGGGAATGGGCTTTTTTATGGGCAGTGAAGGGAGAGGGAGTAATAGAGACCAGAACCAGAGTTGATTTGTGAACATGAGACACATCGGGGGAAGATTGCATTGGATGGGTTGGGGGAGGTGAAGTTGGGGAGGCAGATGAGGAAGCAGGGTGAGAAAGTTAGGTGCCTTCATCACTGTAGGTCTGAGGAGGGAGGGAGCTATGAGGTGAATGAGATGCGTATAGAACAAGGTCTGGAAAAAGTCAGAAAAAAAGAAATGAAGGTAGGAAAGGGTGAAGAAAGGTAAAGAGAAAATGATTGTAGGCAACAAGATAGGAAAAGGATTAAAAGCTGACGGTAGAGAGGGAATATAGAAAGGAAACTTTGAGAGATGAAATGCAGAGCTGGGCTGGGGCTGGAGTGTTTTTATTGGTCACCAAGTCACTCCTATCCCTGGGAAGCTGGATTACTTTTAGAGGAAAAAAATGAGACTTGGACCAGCTCTTGAATTCCATCCTGGACATCCTAGCATTGCTTCCACAAATTCCGTATTTTTTCCAGTACTCTTGGGAGACCTCCAGTCGAGGAATGACTTGATTTTGCCCTAGAGTAGGTCTGCATTGTCCCGAGGATTCCCTTTCAAGATCAGTGGGCATGGCATCAGAGGAAGGGTGTGGGCACTGCCTGTTCTCATCCATTTCACCCTGGTCTGTGTCACTGTAGCCATCCTGGGTGTGCAGGTGTCGAGGGCTTGGTTACAGCTCTATTCCTTGGGGTTCCACTTCTTCCTGCATTAAAGTATAAACAAGATGTGTCAGTGATAAACAGTGACCAAGAAGAGTTACTATAATTCATTTAATTGGAAACTTTACATAGCTCCCTTCTAGGGCTACCTAATTACTTTTCTCCTCAGGGACACAAAGGATTGTTTTATCCTCCTACATGCACTAAAAGTGGATGTGCAAAAATGGGTCAGAGTGCACTTGTCCTTCTTCTCCCTCTTCTACCCCATGTAAATAACTACCTACTAGAGAGTAACTTTAGATATTATTTCTTCCTTCCTTAAGACCCATTTACTCAAGCATTTTCGTTTCTTTCAGAAATAATCAGCAATGTAATGAGTTGAAAATCATCCTCTAATTAACCAGAGTTCTTTTGAACCACTGTATAAGGGTTTGAATTGTATATACCCATTGCCCATGGAGGAAAATAGTCCACTGAAGATTGACTTGGCTTAGCCCTTTCTCAAGAAAACATTGTCACAGTCACCTTCACAAAAACTATGTTGGGAAAACCCATTCTGATGTTTACTCCCTAGCTAGCAATAGCTTGTATTTCCTCGTCCCTAATGTAATTTTGCCCCAGTGCCCTTAATCTTCCAGGCTTGCTCTAAAAAGTCAAAAGTGCTTCAAAATGTAGCTGTGGAGCAATTACCAGAAGGTGGTAGGCTGGAGCAATTTGCTGAAACCATTTCTAAATACCATGCAGCCGCAGACTGTTGCTGATATCCTGAAGGGCAAGAGGAGACCCAGTCTAAACTCTGCCCTAAAATAATTTTTTTTTAAATGTTTAAAAGTTCAAACAATATTTGGGTGACCTGCATTTCTCATTATTTCTGTATTCTATTTGTTCACTCCCAAGAACTAGTCACACTTAAGAAGGCTAAAAAAAAAAAAAAGTTTAAAAGGTGTATGGAATTTCCAGTTCTCTATAGGCCAGACAAGGAGAGGTGGAGGAGGCAGATCTCGATGAAGCCCCTACCCACGATGTAGTTACTGAGCAAGGGCAGAACTTTTAGGGTAGGAAGCTGCAGAAACCCTACCACAGGGCAAACCAGGGAAGATGAGAAGAACAAAGGCCAATAATTCCTCAGTTGTCTAAGTAACTACTGAACACAGAGAGAACACATAGGGTATGTGACTGGCAGCGCCCCTATCCAGGGTGCTGAGGGGGGTGAGAGGAAAGAAAGAGAGAGAGAGAGAGAGAGAGAGAGAGAGAGAGAGACAGAGAGAGAGACAGAGAGACAGAGAGACAGAGAGAGACAGAGAGACAGACAGAGAGAGACAGAGACAGAGACAGAGAGAGGAACAGAGAGAAAGAGAGAGACAGACAGAGATCCAGAGAGACAAAGACAGACACAGAGAGGGAGAGACCAAGAGACAGACAAAGACAGAAGCAGAGACAGACAGAAAGGGTGTGTGTGTGTGTGTGTGTGTGTGTGTGTGTGTGTGTGTGTGTGTGTGAGAGAGAGAGAGAGAGAGAGAGAGAGAGAGAGAGAGAGAGAGAGAGAGATACATAGAAACACTGACTACAAAGGTTGGGGAGGCAGGTGGGGAATTAAAGTACGGTGTTTGTGGAATAAATGTGCTACTCTTGCTGGCCTGCTAGAGGTGTTATATCTCAGCAGGAAAGCTGTGAATTGAGAGTTATTCAGGGGTCTGAGATGAGGCTTTCCCTGCTGTTATTTTTGTGTAAATTTTCTGTTTCCCTGGGACCTATGAGACTGGTCTTGGACCTGGGATATATTTTTTCTCTGTGTATGTGTCATCCTAGGGAACATAGAACTTTTACTTCAGGATAGAACTTCTTGAGTCCAGGAGGGGGACATATAATTCATATAAGTGTATAAAACATATAAACATAACAGAAGAAATCTTGTGATCCCCAAAGCTGCATTTGAGCCCCAGCTCTGACACTACCATAGTCAATTAAACTTTCTGAGATTCACTTTCTTCATCTTTAAAATGGGGACAATATACTTTCATTAACTCCTTCACGTGGGGCATTATAGGGAATGTACTTTGCAAATTTTAAAATGCTAGACATATAACTTTTTGCTGAAGCAATCTCTAAGTCACCCTATATTGGGCTATTGGATTTTGCATTGGATTTTCAGGGATCTCTAAGCCACATCATCTCCAAAGTGTGCATCTCCCCCACCATATCCAGTCCCCAGTGCTCACAATAGCCAATGATGTGACCCTAGGGAGATAATATTTGAGGACAATTAGAGCTGTGCAAGCTCTCAGATGCTTCATTGCTGCCCCCTCCGAGGATTGATAAGAGTTTGGACTCTTCTTTTTCAAGGTTTCCTTGTGGATTTCTCTAACAGATTAAGTTGCAGTGGAGATCTCATTACAATATCCCCCAACCCTCCCACCATCTTCCACCTTCTGAACTTCCCTATTTCTGTCAAATGCTCTACTATCTAGCTCAAAACCATTATGTTATTTTCAATTCTTCATCCTATATACCCAATCAGCTGGCAAATCTTATTGCTTCTACCTACCTTCACAACATCCCTCAAATCCATGCCCTCCTTTCATTACCCTTGTTCAGGTACCAGGTTTTGTGCCTGGTATTTCTATTTCAAATCTCTCCCCACTCCAGTTCATCCACAAGGGTAGCTAGGTGGTACAGTAAATAGTACAGTAAATAGCATTTAGACCTGTTATCAGGAAAGACATGAGTTCAAATCTGGCCCCAAACACTTATTGAGCAAGTCACTTAACTTTTTTGCTTCAGTTTCCTTAATTGTAAAATAATAATAATAGCATCTACCTCCCAGGGTGGTTGTGAGGGTCACTTGAAATAATATCTTTAAAGTACCGAGCACAGTGCCTGGCACACAGCAGGTGCTTTATAAATGTTATTTATTATCCTCCAAATCACTGCCAACTGATCTTGCTAAAAAGTCAGTCTGACTCCCTAGTTTTCCATTTAGTTGATCCCAGTCACTCCTTATTGACTCAAAGATCAAATATTATTTCATATTTATCTTGTTTTTTGTTTATTTTGTGCCAGTATTATTAGTACACTGGTATGTGAATATAATTTAAAAGTAAATAAAGATAATATTCAGGTGATGGTCTACTTTTTTTTTTTTTTACTGATAGAAGTGTGTATCAAAAAAAGTTAGGGAAATCACCACTGTAGGCTTCAGGAAAAAGCAGGAAGTGTGGGGCTGAACAGCCTCATTATAAGAGGAGGAGGAAAAGGAGATTCAGCAAGAAATCCTGTACCTGAAGGCCTTGAGAAGACAGAAGCCAGGCTTTGTGTAGGTCTGTTGGTTTTTTGCTATGTTCTCTAGCTAGCCCGATCGGGGGAGGGGAGTTAGCAGAGTGGGTAGGCTGCCAACAATACCCTGATATTCTGGTTGGCAAAGATACTGGCAGAGGGTGGGAAGAAAACTGATACATGGTTCAATGGGAGAAGTCTCCTTGAATCGGTCTTTTATGGTAACCAAGAAGCCGGTGTGATCTGAGACTGCATGAAGGGAACTATGGTATCCAGGAATATGGATATGACCGTCCCAATCTATTCTGCCATGGTACAGAGTGGGAAGAAGAAGAGGTTGGCCCATATTGTTAATTGCCATATAGAGGTCTAGGAAGGTTAGCTTTTTTCAGAAAACAATTTTAGGAAATAATGTAGAAGAAGCAGAATCATATAAAATGCTGAAAAAATGCTTTGGGGGGAGCTCATGAGTTATGGTTCGGACAAGGCCCTGACCAACCAATATCTAGAACCTAGGGTAGCTAACTGGTAAATGGAACACTTACTCTGGTCTCCCCAGTTAGCTATCCCGAGTTTTATTTAATATTTATTAATTTATTAATATTTAATAACATTATTTTGTATGGCAGAATTGGGGTTGCTTGAACTGGCTCAAATAAGTTCCTGGAAAATACAGGCCTTGATTTAATGTTTTATTGTCTAAGATTTAAGAAAAATTATGGAGAAAATGTTAATAATGCAGATTAAACTTAAAAGTATGTCATATGGAAATTTATCTGCCCCCCCACCTCCACCCTCTCCAAAACGGGATTGTTAAACATTTACCACCATACCTCTGTTCAGAATCCTCTCAAACTTAAACCTCATTGGGTTTTCACTAATCTATTTTGTTTTAACCATCCAGCCATATGATATATAGCTTATAACAAAGCCGTTTTAATTAAATATCAATGTGAAAGGCATATAATATGATAACCTCAAGCTTAATCGAGCATACCTGTATACTCCTTGGGAAGAAAGGCCCTTCATAAGGATGGAGACCATATGTAGCTGGAGTGCCTGTGTAGAGAGATGTACAGGCAGGGAATACTTGTGACCAAGATGGGTAGATTGAAAGGTAATTTATACCTTTCTTGCTGCAGATTAGCTGATACCTTCTCCTAACATCATCACACTACCCTCTGTTAGACTAACAGACATATAATATGGTAGATGTTGTTCTCTGTGCTTCTCCGCCACCTGTTGCTCTCTGTTGTATATGTCCAGGCATTGTTCTCATCTGTTCCAGCTAGTTGTCAACCCCAGATAGTTTCAGAATTCCCTAATATATCACACATGCACAAAAATGGATGCTGCAATTTCAGTTTTCATGAGCTCTTTTAGCTACCTCCACCATGCACTGTTGGTGGTGGCGAGCACTGGGGTATTGTGGTCAATAAGCCTTTTTTTGGAAGGGCAGAAATTTCAGCTGTCAGATTTCTCATCCAGCCTCCTCCTGTGCTTCGGCTAGATTAGGTGCTGTCTTGAGAGAGAGTCATCAACCCCTCAGTCCTCATCTACTAGAGTGGCTTGGGTTGGTAATCTTCAACTTGGCAGAGAGGAGCATGTATCTCCTTAAGCATCATTCTCAGCCAACAGCTGGGAAGCTTTCTGTTGTCTTTTATTGTTTCCATTTCTCTCCCATTAGTGAATTTTTATAAATTTCAATTCTCAATCTGGCTGCCTCATGCCTAAACTCAGATCAATTCTGACCATTGACATCTTCTCAATTCTTCAGTTAAAGGCTGCTCCAGAATTCTGCTCAGCTCTTGCTTGACTCTGATCTTCACCATCTCTAAGTTCTTCACTTGACCAAAGCTATGCTGCCTCTCCCTCCAATTCTCACTACAATTCTTGCCCAATTTCTATTAAGAAACTCATTTTGAAGATTTTTCATACCTACCACCCCTCAAGGTAAATCTCCTCAGGACTCAACTTCTTCAAATGGAAAGGGATTTGAGTAGCTCTAAGGTTAAAAAGCCGTTTTAATCTCACCCCCAGAATCCCCTCTGCTCTGTGCAGGTTATCAACTGTCACACTGGCCATAGAATTCTGGAACACTGTTCTATGCAAATAGCAACTCCTACCCTGGGGAGAACATTCTGAAGGGGCTCAGTGACTTGTCTCCTGCTCCCTGGTCCAGGCTCACCACACCTGGCTTCTTACTGATTCTGTTTAACAGGATAAAGAATCATAGAATAAATTGCAGATGAGTGGTGTCAATAGTAAAATAAAAGTGTGTGTGTGTAATGGATCCTGTCGTAAGTTTGATGGTGAAGCTTACAGACTCCTCAAAATAATGCATAAAATAAAGTTCATAAATCACAGTTATATGTAAACATATATACCAAAATATGTAAGGAATATATATATATATATATATGTAATTCAAAGAAACCAATTATATTAAGATATAGTTATCAAAAGATAAATGAAACATGTTCACAACAAACCCTCAGGATAAATACCTCTGTCCAAGTGTCTCAAGACTAGATTTGTTTTGTTTTGTTTTTTTAACATGCTAATCTCTGATTCACTTTCTATTGGGTTCAATCTAAAACTTAGACAGTTCTTTGCTCTACATCTATGTGGAACAAGAATCAGCCTATGTGTTTGGCTTTACATGAGTAGCAAAAGGAATTAGGGAAAGCACATAAGGAATCTTAAAACATAAGCTAGTTCTTAAGACCTCATGTAAGCTGTCTTCTCGAGTCATCTGACATGAATGCCCAATGGAAATAAGTGCAACATTTCAGTGTCACTAGAGTTTGTTATCATTGTTGTCTTCAGTTTAAAATATCATGGGATTTATACAACACTTAGTTTTGAGCCAGAAAACAACCTAGACATCCCTTCTGCTACAGGCATCACACATTTCCACTGTACTTTTCTCTGAGGAAATTGAATTGCTATGAAAACATTTTAATTAAGATTTTTAACAGGGTATAAGGTTGGGGGAAGAAGAAAGGTAAATAAGGATCTAATGCTGAAAGGAAGAAATACCAGGATATATTTGATTTAAATATGATAAGCATTTGTGGATTGGCCTGTCTTTCCTGTGATTGCCAAAATGTAAGTGGCTTATCTGATGGGCTCTTCCACCCAGTTCACTCACCTCTTCACTTCTTATAGCTTCCATATTTATCTCTCCAAAGCCTGTATGATCACTACAGAGATACATTCTCCCTACAAAGCAGTACTAGTTTGTGAGCAAAGGGCTGCCAGTTTTTCTGAAGGCATGCCTCAGATCTGAAAGAAAGAGGAGAATTCCTGATTTCTTTTCCTCTAATGGGCACATATTAGAGGGAAATCTTTGTTTAGTACTGGCAAAAACATTTTACCTGAGGACTCGTATTGCTACTGTTTTGCTTTCTATAAACCTATAAATAGTTCACCATTAGGAGAATACGCTTATTAAATTCCTGTCAGTATGAGCTGCTGAGCTAGCCATATTGATGTTGTTCAATTGTTTCCATCCTGTCTGACTCTTCATGACCCCATTTTGGGGTTTTCTTGGCAGAGATACTGGATTGGTTAGCCATTTTCTTCTCCAGCTCACTTTACAGATGAATAAACTGAGGCAGACAGGGTTAAGTAACTTGCCCAAGGTCACACAGCTAGTAAATTTCTGAGGCCAAATTTAAACTCAGGAAGATAAATTTTTCTGATTCCAAGCCCAGCCATACTGAGTCCCTGTTTATTACATTAGTGAAAATAGTAGCAACAGTCAAAGCCCAGAAGTTTGCAAAGGCTTCCATCATGCAATGGCTAGTGACTCAAGTCCAGTGTTAGACCCTTATTTCCTGTGTGACCTGGGGAAAATCACTTCCCCTCCCTGGAACTCGATTTTCACATTTGTAAAATGAGGATATTGGATTCCATGGCCTCTCAAACCATTCCCAGATCAAGATCTATGATTCTATGTGTGAAATCTCTCTAGACCCCATTTTCTTAAACTGTGGGTTGTGACTCCATATAGCTCATAACTGAAAGTGAGAGTCGCGAAAAATCTGGCAACAGTAAAAGGTTATGTGTACCTATTTTATTATACCTATATACCCAGGGTCATGTAAAAATTTCTCAGGTGAAAAGGGGTCTGAAGTGGAAAAAGATTTTAAGAAGCCCTGCTCTAGATGACTATATGCCAAACCATCAACAAGCATCTGTTAAATGCATTGCCATGGACTGCTCTAGGTATTAGCGATACAGATAAAAATAAAACAATCCCTCCCCTTACAGAACCTACATTTACTGGGGGAGAAAAACGTGTGCGTATTGAACTAGGCATTTGGTATGTGCAAATTGTGTTGGAAGATACAAAAATAAAACAATTCTTTCCTTCAAGGAGTTTTCATTCATGTAAGCCTTCTTTTAAGCCAGGCGTGGTGATGCACTCTTGTAATCCCAGCTAATGGAGAGGCTATGGCTGACAGATCACTTGAACTTGGGAGTGCTGAGTTGCAGTGGGTTAAGCCTATTGGATTTCTGAATTAAGACTTCCACCAAAATGGTGTGCCCCCCCAGAGCAGGGAGCTACCTGGCTGCCCAAGGAAGGGTGAACCAACCCATATCAGGAAAGAGCTGTGTGTGCGCGTGCGTGCAAGATGTATCTCTTTTATATATATATATATATATATATATATATATATATATATATATATATATATAAAAGATTTCTGAGGAAGGCACGAATAGCTGGTGGGATCAGAAAAGGCTTCATGTAGAAGTTAGTCCCTGAGCTGAGCAATAAAGAAATATAGGACTCAAAGAAGCAGATATGAGGAGGGATTGCATTCAAAGGAGTTATAGTAATAATAGTAACATTTATATAGTGATTTAATATTTGCAAAGTTCTTTGTATATATTATCTCTTTGCATAATTATTGCATAATTATTGACAATAAGGTGACAGTGGGTAGAATGCTAGGCCTGGAGTCAGCAAGACCTAAGTGGGGAGGTACTTGAGGCAGAAGGCCTGAGGCAATATGTGCACTTGGCTATCTATTTCGGGGTGGGGGAAATGATGGATGGATTATATATATATCAAGGATAATAGAGAAGAAATAGATTGTCCAACTAACTGACTAGATGGGTAATGGGTAATGTGCAGAACAAATTCACACTATTATAGAAGTGTTAGAGAGTCAGTCCCGGTATTTACTAGTTCTGGACTTGTCACATGATGAATAATGATTTTCAAAAATAAAATTAATTCTGTCTCTTCCACCAAAAGAATCCAACCAAAGTACCAACAGGAAATTTTGGAGAACAAAAGAAATTATATAGAATGTAGGTTGCTGTTTAATTAAACTTTAAAAAAACAACCAAAACTTTGGTAAAACAAACTAAGAGTAAATAGCTATAACTCTTGCTTTTGCTATTGAAATAGACTCGGCACCCCCAAACAAAACAAAACAAAACAAAACAAAACAAAACACCTAGGTTTTCATGGCTGACATCTGGAAGAATTTGTTTGCTCTTCCCAATCCTCTCCTCTGCCCAATTTCCTCGTGTCTGTTGAGGGTACCACTAAACTTTCTAACACCCAGGTTCCCAAGCTCAGTTTCATTTTTGACTTTCTACTTTTTCTCATTAATATCAAATCAGTTGTGAAATTTGTTAAGTCTGTATCTATAATATTTCTTTAGATTGATCTCCTTTCTCCTTACAAAAGTAAGCTTTTGTTCAATCCTTATCAACTCTTAACTGAACTATTGTTATGCTAGTTGTTCTCCCTGCCTCTGCTGTCTCCTGACTCTAATCCATCCTCTTCACAACTGACAGTCATATTCCTAAAACAGCAATCAATCAAGAAACATTTATTAAGCTCTAGCTGTATTTCAGGCACTGTGATAAGCAGTCTGGATGCAAAGACACAAAAGGGATTTCTTTCCATTGGGAAAGAGAGTGTGTAAATAATCAAGCACATCCAAGATAGATACAGAAGAGATAGAAGGTAACATTAGAGGGAAAGACTGGCAGTAGGGGTATGGGGGAGCAAGGAGCTGAGGGAAGGGATCAGGAAAGGCTTTCTGTAGGAAATAGTTTTTGAGCTGCATCTTGAAGGAAGTCAGAGAATCTCTGAGTTGTAGGTGCAGAAGTATTACAGGTGTGGGAATCAGTGCAGGGTTAGTGAGATATTAGATGGAGTATAGTGTTTGAGGAACAGCAAATGGATTAGTATAGCAAGATCACAGAATGTGTAGAGTGGGGCTAAAGCGTGAAAATATTGGAAAATAAGGAAGAGACCATATTGTAGAGATTTGAAAACACCAAATAAATGATGTTATATTTGTTTCTGGAGTTCCTTGGGAATCATGAGTGAATCTAGTAGAGGAGTGATCATGGTCACAGGCTCAAACTTTAGGAGAATTATTTTGGCAGCTAATGTGGAGAATAGATTGGAGTGGGGAGAAGTTTGAGTCACAGAGACCAACTGCAAGAGTACAGGCAAGAAGGAATGATGGCCTAAATCTAAGAGGTGGCAATTAGGAAAAGGAAGGAGATGTATAAGAAAAATATTATGACAGCAGGAAAGATGAAATTTGGTGACAGATTGGATGTGAGGGGTGAGAGTGAGGAGATAAGATGAAACCAAGTTTGTGAACTTGGATGGCTTGGAAGATCATGGTGTCTTTAATAGAGATGGATAAATTTATGGAAAAGATAATGATTTCTATTTTGATTATGCTGAGTTTGAGATGTCTATGAGACAGAAATATTCAAAATTCAGTTGTTGATATGTGATAGGAGCTAAGGAGATAGAGATAGGCTGGAAATATAGAGCTAAGAATCACCCCTGTTTAAAGGATAATTAAAACCATGGGAGTTAATGATTTTACCAAGTGAGAGAAAAAATGAGAAGAGGGTCCGTGATGAGTCCTTGGAAAATACCTACAGGTAGCAGGTATGATGTGGAGACATATTAAGGACACCTCATGAAGATGGGAGAACCAAGATAGGAGAAATTTTTAGGAAAACAAAATGAGGAGAAAGTACACAGCAGAAGATGATCAATTATGTCAAATGTAACAGAGAAGTCAAAAAGGGGAAACTACAATTAGATTTGGCAATTAAGAGATCATTGGTAACTTTGGAAAAAGCAGCTTCAGTTGATTGATAAGATCAGAAGAAAGATCACAGAAGAGTTAAAGAGAATGAAAGGAAAGAAAATGGAGGTACCTAGTATGGGTAGTATAGTTAGTGTGGGTGGTAGGACCAAGCTATCTTCCCCCCCCCAAATATTGTATTGATTTCTTTTGGTTAATATAGCCAGAATTTCCCCCATGTCATAACCCCCTTAAGAAACCAATCTATTATAAACAAACATTTTTAAAGAGGAAAAAAAGAAAAAAAATCAGCCAAATCAATTAATGCATTTTAAAAATCTGATCAAGTGAGGTCTTTTTCTTTACAGATTGGGAGACATGACTGTGTTGTAGGCAGCAGAAAAGGATACAGTAAACAGAAAGATTGAAGATTAGAGAGAGGTAATTTGGAGAATATGGGAAAGGATGGGAACAAAGGATTTATGGAGATGTTTGGCTTTTCCAAAGAGAAGGGCCACCTCTTCATCTGAGATCTGAGCAAAAGAGGATATAATGGGATGTAAGATGAGGAGAGAAGAGGGACTTCTCAATGAATGATCTCAAATTTTCAGTGAAATATATGAGGCAAGGTCCCTAGTGGAGAGAGTATGGGAAGGTAGGGCACCTCCTTTGATTCTTGAGGGTAGTTGAGAAGGTTTGTAATACACTTTGTGATGAGTGTGATAGAGAATTGTTTAGGGAGGAATGAATTGATTTCCTTGCTATACCAAGGGCTTAGTTGAGATTAGATGACATAAATTTGTAGTGAAACTAATCAGCGTGGTCAATGCATGATATAGACAAGGGGGCAAGGAATTCAAGTAGAGGAAAGTGTAGAGTTGAACAGGTTTACCAATCAACAGGGATTTGGAAGAAAGCAGAGTACAGCCATTGTAGGGAAGAAAATATTGGGAAAATATTGGAGATGGAGGGATTTGACAATAGAATGAAAATAAAGAATAAGATTAGGAGTCATAGGACATAGGAAAAGATGGAATGATAAAATATTATGATAAGTTAATGGGATTTCAGATTTCACAAAAACAGAACTAGAATATTTTCAGGTAATGGCAAAATCCACAGTATATAAACTTGAAAGTAGAGTGGAGGAATAGGTCTTAGAAACTGAGCAGATCTGGAAATTGGAAATTTAGTGTATTTAATGAAATATCAATATGTTTCTTGAAGTCACCCTAGTACCAGGGCAAGAGTCAGGATGGAAAGACCTTCTATGAGCTAGACCCTGAACTCACAGAGGAAGGTGGAAGAATACCCTGGAAAATTGGTTTATAAGGATCACCTGTATCTGGACTGGGTGATAAATTTTTATAATCTGAATAGCAAAGAATTAGAGGTTGCTGAGTGATGGTAGTAGATGGAAATATTATGCCCTGACTTTGACCGATGCATTTATGCATTTATCAGTTAGCAAACATTTATTAAGCACTCACTGTATGCCAGGAACCATTCTAGGTATTAGGGACATAAGTATAAAGAATATGTAAGTATAAAGAATAAAACAGCCCTTACTTGCAAGGAGTTTATGTTCAAACAGGTGAGATGTATGTGTATATGTATATTTGGGTATATATGTATATGCATACATATATGAATATGCATGGGTATACAGAGAAAAATGTATAGTGAATAAAGATAAAAACAAATGTGTACATATGAGGTGGCTGGTTAACAGAAATATAGTATGGGACTTGGAGTCAGGAAAATCATAGTTCAAATTATGTGTAATCTTGGAAATCAGGTAATAAAAATAACCAGGTAAGTTTTCTCATGAAAACTCAGAGAAGAGAGAGTCTCCAAATGAGTGTCAAATGTAGCAGAGAGGTCAAAAAGGATAAGGACTATTAAAAGTTGAACAGATTTGAAATGTAAAATTCCTTGGTGACAATAGGAAGGTGCTACTTAAGTTGTGCGATGAAAATTGGAAACCAGATTAAAAAGAACCAAGAAGGGAATGAGAGGAATGGAAGTAGAAGCAATGAGCATAGACAGCTTTTGCAAGGATTCTGGTCCATAAATATTTATGAAGAAAGGTGCATTTGGTAGCAAGGTACCACATAGGACAGATTCTGAGGATATGTTATGGGTGATGTGATAATACACTTTAGAGAATAAATACATTGAGGTATCAAGGTTCTGAAACATAATATACTACTTTCCAATGCCCCTATCATTGTTGGCTTAAATAAATCATAAAGACCATAAGAACTCCAAAAAACAGTGACACTGAATGTGCTGTTTGCAAAGGGCAAGATGTTTACTTCTCATTTTGGAGTGACATATAATAATCCCTTTTTCAACAGAGTCAGCCCCAGGGTACTCTTTTTATCCCCTTTCCCTACACTCCACTCCTCCCTTCCTCCTTAGACTGGACTAGGAGTCTTGAATGCATTAACAACACTAGATAAAACAAAATAATTAAGAACCAGAATGTCTAGTAAAGAAAGTGATATTCCAGTACTCTCCCTTTGTGGTTCTCATCCACTTAATGTGATGGTGCATCTAAATTATGTCAAGAAAAGGGATGAATAAAGAACAAAGTTGTTTAGAAATAACATAGAGACCTTTTGGAAGATAACTATGATTTCCAGTACCTAGGACTTCAGCTTCCAACTGACAGCTACAGACAATAGTTCAGTGATAACCAATCCTAGGGAAAAAAATTCTTACCTATCTCCCAACTATGAATATAAGCATTCATGTACATGCTAAGTCTCCCAAAGAAACTATGTGACCTGAACATGTGTTGCTTAATAAGTGTTTGTTCAATTGAATTGGGAAAAAAACCCAGTAAGTGAAGTGTGAAGAGTCTATACCTTGAAGCCCTATTGCCAGTGACTTAGGTATTCTTAAGGATTTGAACCCAAAGTCTTAGCAAATGTGTTAAAGGCAGGTATGTGTGCTCTCCTATCATTTCTGGGAAGAACGACAAAAAAGTTTTAAGGATGGAAAGAAGGGGGAAGGTGGCAGTTCTGGCATGCATGACTAACTTAAAATTTTCATGGAAAGAACTGACACCTTGAAAAGAGATCTTCATTGAGTCAGAGGATATAGTTTCCAATCCTAGATCTGCCACTTAATACCTGCGTGACCTTGGACATTACTTAACCTCAAGTTACTCATCTATAAAATGAGAGTTGATGAACCAAATGACTTCCAGGGTCTCTTCCCTTTCTAAGTCTATAATCTTCTAAAATGAATTTTTTAGTTGAACATTTTGGAGAAAATCTCCACAACACTGCTTTTTTCCCCCTTTTGGATGGTTGATATGATCTTGGTGCTACAAAGGGCAAATAGAGCAAAGGCAGACCAGATTTATGTTACTCCAACCAGCTTGTACCAATGTCTACTCACCATGACCTCTAAAAGTCCTCTACCATTTGCAGTTGGCAGGAATGCCTTTGCCATTGAGTTAAGCTAACATGTATTGAAACAATTAGTTTTTTCCCCAATGAGCTTTAAGGTGAAAATATTGAACATATCTCCCAAGGTCCTTAGTCTTCACTCATGGGTTGAAGCAAGGATCTATATAGCTTTAGTTTCCTCCAACCAGCTCTTTGATGAGTCAAATGTGTAAGACAAGAAGATCAAAGTATCACATCCATTCATTCACTGATATAGTCATTCAACCAAATTTTGCTGAGTGTCTATTACATTTGTCTTCTTCAGTCTCCTTGGGTGAAAATGTACACTTGAGCCTGATGTGAATTCATTTACATAGTTAATTAAACAATGACCATTTCATTTTGTCGATGACAGCAGCTTTGAGATAAAACTTTAAAGCATAACAAAACAATAACCACTAAAAAATCCAAAACCTCCCAAGGTTTTATTTTAAGCCCACTCCCACCCTCGTGGCAGTCAGTGGGCCCCTTGCTATTCAGTGGTAATCTGCAATCCCCTACAGGGAGCTCAGCAGCCCACACCTAATCAGGGACAATCATAAGTAAAATTGTTTTGCACAATTTGGATATAATTAGAGCAGCTTTCTTTTTAGTGATTCATTATCGGGCTACACTACTTTTAGTGCCAGCAGACTCAAATCTAAATTCCTTCAAAAGGAGTGAGAAAGTCACAAGCCAGAAAGAGAATTATCAATAAAAAAAAGGGGCGCTGGGAGAGAAATATTATTCTCTCCCCCAAACACCCTCTCCCCAAAGGTACAAATTACAAATCAGACCCTGGTGACACACCGTCAGCCTCCCCTGTTTTATACTGAGCGGCCCAGGCCCTGCTCCCAAAGGAAGACTCCCTTGCTGTTTGAGACCCAGAGGTGTTTGTTGCTCGACTTGCTAAGCTGTTTCCTTTGCTCTCTAGTTTCCCATTCCCTTCCCGGAAAAAGCACATTCATTTTTGAGTGATGGATACTAAAAATGTTATATGCATAAAGCGTCTATTCATGGTTTACCTGGCAGCTACAGTTTATTCTCAGTGATGTTTAGGAAATGTGTGAAACCCTCAGCCTACGATCCTGCTTCTCCTTTCAGTGAGGAGGAGGGCAATCACTACTCTAAGGCTAGGCAATCTGATTATCTATTGAAGCTGGTCATTTAGGAATTGTCCAGTTTGAAGCCAAGATGCAAGTCCTGCCCCTGACACATCCTGGCCTTGTTATCCAGGTCAAGTCTTTTACCTTCTCATAGCAATTTGCAGAGAAGGCGCAAACGTGCCCTGATCAAGGGAGTTTCCTCATTTCTGAATTTCCTATACTGTTGAAATTACAAGGCCTCCTCCTATCCCTATTAGTTGAGCTTACAGAATACATAGTATTAAGTTATATCCTGAGTGACCTTGCAAAAAATTGGACATATATCTTGCCTTTTTTTTAAGAGTTTATTTTGGGGGTGGGGTGGGGCAATGGGGGTTAAGTGACTTGCCCAGGGTCACACAGCTAGTAAGTGTCAAGTGTCTGAAGCTACATTTGAACTCAGGTCCTCCTGAACACAGGGCCAGTGCTCTATCCATTGCACCACCTAGCGGCCCCCAGTATATCTTGCTTTTAAGTAGCTTATAGGCAAATAAGATGAGTAAATATACACAGACATGCATCTCCTTGGATTTGGAAGATGATAATTGGTTGCGTATGACCTAGAGGCAATCATGTACTGACTGGCCTCCTGGTGTGTCCTGAGGAGGAGCTGCAAGATACCGTCCATGTAAAACATGTCCCAAGTTGCTCTGCAGTGTTGATCCCTGAAATCCCCACATCTAGAAGGTTGTGGAAGTGATAATGCTGAAGTCTTATATAAACAATTTATATATTTATAAACACTTTATGCATTTTACCTCATTTGGTATTCACAACAACCCACTGAGAAAGACAGGAAGCTATGATTATTATTCCCATTTTGAAGATGAGGACACTGAGGCTCAGAGATGATAAGTGATCGTTTATAAGTATTGAGTTCTGGACACAAAGACAAGATTGCCAGGGTAAGCCTGTTTAACTTCATTTAGGGAGAAAAATGATTTTAAATATTAACTATTAACTACTTGCATTTTGTCCCGATTGGAAAAAATAGCACTTTTCTCTTTATTAAAGTAGGTGTTGGAAAACTTGTCCTTGGTGACTAATTTCGTTAGTAATTATTTTCTGTGTGTGTGTGTTTGTTTCTATTTATGGTTTACCTGACAGCTGCTGTCTGTTCTCAGTGGTGTTTAGGAAATGTGTTACATCCTTATATGTCTTTAATTTCTCACAATTTCTGTTTCCTCATCTGTAAAATGGGGACAACAATAAGAACAGTAACAATGACGACAATGAGGGCAATGAAGATTATGATGGCATCTCTCCACAAAGCTGTTGTCAAGAAGAAATGAAACAACCAATTGAAAACCTTTCCCTAAGCTCTGAATGTGTGTCTGGCATAAAAATTGGCATGCAAATGTCACCTATCATTATTATCTTTAACTTTTCCTCCCAAATGAAGGAGGCAGCTCATTTGGGGGAAATTTCAAAGATTGTCAGTGCAAATTGCTCCACTGCCTCCTTCATTCAACTTCTACCCACTTCCAGCTAGAATTCTAGTGATCCCCTTTCTCTTCCTCCCTTCCTCTCTTCTTCCTAGCTTTTTATGGATTTCTGACATGCCCTTCACCGTTAATGTATAGTAGAGTTGTTTCTGTACCTATCTTGTGTCTCCTCCTCAAATGTTCCTTAGAAGGCAGGGACTACTAGTCCCGACACCAATGCTCAGTTTCATATTCCTAGCCTCAGCACACCACATATAGGTAGCAGTTGTTGTTTGGTAATTTTTCATTCCTGTCTGACTCTTCCTGAACCTATTTAAGGTTTTCTTTTCCAAGAAAACCTTCCTTCTCTAGCTCATTTTACAGATGAGGAAACTGAGACAAAGTTAAAGTGACTTGCCCAAAGACACACAGCTAGGAAGTATGTGAGATCAGATTTGAACTCAGGTCTTCATGACTCTGGGTCCAGCACACTATCCACTGCACTGCCCAGCTACCTCCATAGCAGAGTAGCCTATAAATTCTTAGGGAATTTGTTTGAACTCAGAGCTCTCCAGGTATTTATTTTTGACTGAGATTATCAAGGTCAGAAATACAATTACTTTACAGTTCATATGTATGTTTCATTTGGGGTTTTAAATCCTTTAAATACCTTAAAAAAATTGAATTCTGGAACCTATTTATGATACAACAAAACTATATGGAGGGCAACTATTAGATCTCTAATTCACTTAAGACAATGTTGTTAGAATTCTGTCAAAGTTTCAAATACATTTGTTTTATTTTATTTTGTGGGGCAATGAGGATTAAGTGACTTGCCCAGGGTCACACAGCTAGTAAGCGTCAAGTGTCTGAGGCCAGATTTGAAATCAGGTCCTCCTGAATCCAGGGCCAATGCTTTATCCACTGCACCACCTAGCTGTGCCCCAAATACATATATTTTAAATGGACTTTGTATTGAGCAAAAGAATTTTGAAGTTTCTATTTCTCAATTTGAAGTTGGAGTCAAGTGTTCTTTATACCTAGGTGACAGGGTTATGATAATAAGGAAAGCAGGTTGACTACTGTAACCCACTGTAGAAGTGGGAACTGTTATTATTGAATGTTATTTATAGACATTCACAAGCTTTGGGACCTTGGGCAAGGCACTCAGTGCCTGTCAACCTAAATTTCCTCATCTATAGAATGGGATAATAATAAGACCTGCCTCATGGGATTCCTGTGAGGATCAAATGAAATAACGTATATCAAGTCCTTTGCAAAACATAACCTGCTACATACATAATAGCTATGCTTATATATAGTATTTTGTATTACATCACTCTTTTTTTTTTTTTTTGCAGGGTAATGGGGGTTAAATGACTTGCCCAGGGTCACACAGCTAGTAAGTGTCAAGTGTCTGAGGCCGGATTTGAACTCAGGAACTCCTGAATCCAGGGCCAGTGCTTTATCCACTGCGCCACCTAGCTGCCCCATCATCACTCTTTTTACTTATTCTAGTTTACTAAAGCATACCCTATTATATTTGGCTACAATTTCATAAATTTTTCCAGATGCCAAATGTGTGCAGATATTAAATTATCCAATATTTAATTACCCTGGCCCTTCTTTCTTTACAGTGTCCTAATTTCTTTGCATACCCAATTTCTCAACTACTTAAAAATAAAAGGTGTATTCTAATCTCTAACTATGACCTCTGAGCACTCAAATGAAGGCAAAAAAACCTGAAAATGAAGACCAGCTGAGGGCAAGTAGCCTGATCTCACCAAAAAGATTTGGGGGAATGAAAAAGAAAAAGAAAAAAAATGTCTACAGACAGGAGTTTTGAGAGATGGGATGGCATTAGAATAAAATGAGGCAGTTCATTGTACAGACAGATGAATGACAATGGGAAGGGCTTCCAAAAGGTCATTTCCATCTGCCTATGACATTTTCAATGAGGCCGAGATTGTAAAGACAAACCTCATCAATATGCTAATCTCTTAACTGAGTAGCTGTACATATTAATATATTTAGTTCAGACAAATGGAATCTTCTGTGAAGCTATCTTAATAAAACAGAGGGTTTAGTTCTTTCTGGCTTTCGACCTCATGATACACATGAACCACCTCCCTGGATTCTGCAGGAAGAAGCTGTAGCTATTTCCTCAGATTATTTATTAGCTATTTTATTTAACTTTTCCTCTTCTGATAGCATTCATAGTTGTTTTTTTAAAATTTTAATCAAGAACATATATTTAGAACAAATTGTATTCACTTACATGTTACAAAGAAGTCACTGGAAATATATGCTTCAAGGTCTGCCAGGTTTTGTTTGCTCCTGTTGAATAAAAATTTTGTTTTAGGTGAAATGCTGGCCTTTTTGTAGTGCTATTTCTGCCATCAACTGAGATTTTATATCTGCCTCAGATATACAAATGGTGGGCACAAGTGGGTTGTGGCTTATGTCATGACTGTGTGTGAGGAGTAACATAACAGATGTGAGCAAGAACAACTTTGCTGTTCTCATCTTTTCTTCCAAACCATCCCCTGCTCAGGTGCTAAAATAACCTTCAACACAGATGTAATCACATTTTACCTGCTCACAAATATTCAGTGACTATGTATTGTCTTCAGGACAAAATACAGTAGCCTCTCCCTGGCATTTAAACCCTGGCACAATCTGGATACAGCCTTATTTTCCAGATATACTCTCCTTTGGAGACCATCCCAATACCAATGAGATTATAGATCTATTAAGTGTTTATGTTCAATTGAATGGAAAAGTATATTAATCTCTCCTGGGAAACCCAATTTGGGTTGGATTATGAAACCATAACTAAGGCACCTTTGGCCATTTAGGGTCAGCACATCGAGTTGTCATGTATGAATATATGAATGAATGGAAAAATAAGTCTATAGATTACTCACTATGCGTCAGGCATTGTGCTAAGCACTGGAGACAAATACTAAAAGCAAGATATCCCGATATCTAGGAGTTTACATTCAAATAGGAAAAGATGGGGCAGCTAGGTGGCACAGTGGACAGAGGACTGTACCTGGATTCAGAAGGAACTGAGTTCAAATACGGCCTCAGACACTTGACACTTACTAGCTGTGTGACCCTGGGCAAGTCACTTAACCCCCACTGTCCTTCAAAAAAAAAGAAAAACAAATAGGAAAAGATGATGCATATAGGGCAAAGATTTCCAGGGAGAGAGGATTTGGTCTCGAAAGTCACAGGGATATTGAATGGAGTCATTGGGTAACTGATTGACATGACCTTTCCAGAAGTGGTAGAATGGTAATATTGATCTGATTTCCTTCCCAAAGCAAAAGGTAGAAAAGTTTGATGGGGAGGATTGAGAAGATGATATAAACCCACTGTGACCTGGCAGGAGTAGAGGCTAGTAGGTCTGGGGATGATTAGATATTTTGAACTCCCAACAATCAGGAGAACCCTGTCCCAGGTAGGAACTGGAAAATTGGATGAGAGGAGAAGGGTAGAGAAATAGCAGCCTTAGTAACATGGCAGAAGTATGGCTGCTCAGAGTATAGGGTGGGATGTTTGGATAAGCTAGAAATCACAAATTCTCACCAATCAGTATAGCACTGCAGTGACAACAGGTACGTCACATGGTATTAGGGATCGTACTTTAAAGTGATATCGGCAATCAATTTGCTATCAAGGGTTATTAGCAAAAATCATTCTATTTTTAACATCCTATTGTTATTTTTATAACATATTATTATAACATATTGTTACTTTTTAACATCCTATTAAAATAGAGGTCTACCAAAGAAGTGACTTCCCATATGATTTTATGTTTCCAGTATTACACCTGTCTATTCATCTGCATCTAGGTTTATCAGTTAGGCAAATCATATTAAAAATGAAATTCCTTGAACATAATGCTTTAGCATCCTTTTTATTTTGGGTCCATGAACTGGGTGAAGTACATTTATTTTAAATCAAGAGCCTGTGGTTGTGGTATCCAAGAGATTAGGCAGGGTCTTTTACAATCTTCAATTCAGTAAAGAGGCCCTGACACTTTACACAGGGATTTGGTGAAAGCTTGTGGGCTAAGCTAACTTCAGAAGTAGTGTCCAAACCTGACCAAGAGTGCTTTATTAATTCCATGGAAATGACACATCTCTTGCACCATTACTCACATTATTTGGGACTGAATAGAACAGACACTTTTCATCTCTTATGAAGTGAAACTGACCATGTGATAACTCTCACCAAGCTTTTCTTAATCTCTAAATGGGGAACAAATTTAACAGCATTAATAAATCTTTCTTCACTCTTGGCTAATTTTTTCTTCTTTGGGAAATTAATCAATCCTATTCCACCTGTCGTGCCAAAGAGAGCATTAACTGTGCTGGACTGAATGCAGGGGGCGAAGACAGGTGGGTTACCTTTTTGACTGCAATACCTATCCTGTGGAATTCTATAGGGAAGAGAGAACATAGGACTCAGGGGACATACATTCTCAGCTTAGCTATAGCATAATTAGTCATATAACTATGAAAAAATAGCAGTGTCATTGGGTCTCAGTTTCCTCATCTCTGAAATAAGAAAATCAAATAGTTATCTCTGGGGGCAGCTAGGTGGCACAGTGGATAAAGCACTGGCCTTGGATTCAGGAGAACCTGAGTTCAAATACAGCCTCAGAAACTTGATACTTACTAGCTGTATGACCCTGGACAAGTCACTTAACCCTCATTGCCCTCCCCCCCCCAAAAATAGTTATCTCTAAGATCCCTTTCTGTTCTAATGTTCTATTATTACTCCTTCTTCACTCTTCTCATACCCTGGCTATGCTTGATGAATAGGGAGAATTCTAGGGTAGAAACAATGGGTCTCGTTTATTTCCATAATCTGAGATGGGGAGAGGCTGGGCTTGATTCAAAATTATGAGTCGATATCCTTGAGTCTTGAGAAGCTTCATAACCTTCAGTCAGAACTAAAAATCGGGCAACCAGAACTCGGCAAGATGGATACTTTTAGTTATTTTCTATGGTTAGTGAAGGCATGCTCTTTGCATAGTACCATTCTTAGAAGGGTCCAACTTATGCAAAATAGGCCCTAAAACCAGTGGGCCACAAGAACTAAGAAAGTTCCACAGGAAGCAAACATTTCATTGTTCTACCAAATAAAAAGACATGGCAGTGAAGGGTGGTAGTAGTTTAGAGCACAGACTTTGATAACCCTATGTAAGAGATTCTTCCCTAGTCCAAAAGGCTTAGGTAGACTCCAGGATATTTTCTTCTTCTCTTAGATAAATACTCTCAACTTGGGAAACAAAGGGAAATGTATGCATAGTACAAAGGGTGGACTGAGACTGACTCCCAACTTGTGAGCTTGCAGTATTGTAATACAAAGATAGGTTTTATTTAAAGAGATAGGGAGTAGGCCTGTGATTTCACAAGAACAGGAAACTCCTAGGTCATAAACTCCTTCTACCAGTGCAGGTTGTCATCTTCCTTGTAACCTATAACCTTAGAATTGCCCTGAGAAGTTGCAATTTTCCCACATCACAAGAACCAGTGTCACTGAGGAAGAACTTAAACCCAGGCCTACCAGCCTGGCCCTTTGTCTGCTATACAATATTATTTCTCCTATTAAAAGAAAAATAACAGAAAGGAAAATATACATAAGAACAACCCAAAGGAAGGTCTTCATTGACATTAGTTTGATTCTCTGTTGAGGATTTATAGAAATATAGATAAGAATCACAGGGGATGATATAGAACAAATTTGGTTGCTATTTGCACTAGTGTCCTCACTGATGAAATCCCAGATTCATTGAAACAGTAAATGAGGAATTGCACTATGGTCTCTACATTCTTGTCTTCAGGCTCCAATTCCACCCACCCCCCTCAGAACCTTGTGATCAGGTTGAAGACAATTGATGACTATTGTTAAAATAGTTAACTTGCTGTGATTGGATCCTTCCTGGATCATCTTCTTGTGAGGGCAGCTTTAGCCCTATTGTGAATGTGCTCTAGGGGAAAGGGGATTTTTCTTATTACTCTGATATTAAAGTCTTAAGAAAACCATAAGGGCATGTAAGAATGTCCCTGGACATCCTCAAAATAACCCAATCTCCCTGCCAGAATTTAGTCAAATTAAATATACAAACACACAAATTCCATGCTTATGAATTTGTATCCACTATAACATTATGGAAACTGGCATTTAAGTATATGGCAGTCCTGTTCCTGTTAACCCCAATCATGCATAATTAAGCAAAATTATTTATTTGTAATTGACAGGCAGCATAGTATAATGGGAAGACTATTGGACTTCTGAGAAGACCAGGGATCAAGTGCCAACTGTTGCACTCAGGATTTTTTTGACTATGGGCAAAATAATTGATAATAATAATAAATAATAATAATTAATAATGTGATCTACTAAACTCAAAGGATTTTTGCAAGGATCAGAGAAAATAATACATGTGGAAGTGCTTTGCAAACTATTCAATATGAGATAAGGTTCTGCTTTATATTTCTTTATAAAACTATAATTCTAAGATTCTGTTCTCAGTCTTCAGAAAAGATTAACCTACAAAAATCAGGAAAATAGATGATATAGTCAATGAGACATTAAGGAAAATGTATAATAGATGGAATTATTACTGCCTATTTTCATCATAGAAATATCTCTATACTTACTGTAAATAGATTTCGATTGTTTTTTATCGTTGTCATTGGAACACCTTTAAGAGAACCTCCCACCAACCTCCATAACTAAGGCAAAGCTTGAAATTTAAAGTGAAAAAAAAGTATCTTCATTAACACATTACATTAACGAGAAAGTCTTCTTAACGTAAAATAGTTTTTTAATAGTTAAGTCAATGAACTAGCAATCCACTGGAATCACCCCATGGAGGTTTCTATGCCTCAGAATATATAAAAAATATTTCTTCTTTACTTTGCATAGAGCTTTGCATATGGTAGATGCAAAGTGAATGGCCAAATGAAGAAATTTTGGAAGACTGGGGATTTTAACAACATCTCCCATATTGTTAATCAAAGTGTCATATTCACATGTTTTATCATGGGAAGTTGGTATTTGGATAACCATTTCCAACCCCACCACCCAATACTTGGACACTGATCCACCAGAAATGGCTGTTTATCACCAGTGTGGCCATAGGCAAGTCATTTAATACCTCTGGGCCTCAGTTTTATAAATGAAGGAACTGGATCATGATCTTAGGTAATTTCTCATACTTTAAACTGAGGCTGGGGAAGAGAAAATACTTCCAGCCATTCATTCTTCCACAGTCTTCCTTGCTCCCACATTCTTTTTTTCTTTTTAGCAGCCTGATGGACCAGGTCTTTCAGAACGATCCTGAATTCAAGAAAATAATCTTGAGGTGTTGCCAAAGAAATATCCTTTTTCAGATCATGGTTCCCAAATTTGGAGTCTGAAAACTATGTTTAGACACTGGTTTTAGGGCCTATTTTGCATAAGTTGGACCCTTCTAAAAATGGTACTATGCAAAGAGCATGCCTTCACTAACCATAGAAAATAACTAAAAGTATCCATCTTGCCGAGTTCTGGTTGCCCATTTTTTAGTTCTGACTGAAGGTTAGGAAGCTTCTCAAGACTCAAGGATATCGACTCATAATTTTGAATCAAGCCCAGGCTCTCCTCATCTCAGATTATGGAAATAAACAAGACCCATTGTTTCTACCCTAGAATTCTCCCTATTCATCAAGCATAGCCAGGGTATGAGAAGAGTGAAGGAGTAATAATAGAACTTTAGAACAGAAAGGGACCTTAGAGAAAGAAAGGTCTGAACCAAAGTATTCTGAGCCTTAAAGTGGGTGTCAAGAATTAATGAATGTGGTCATATGGTGGGGTGGGAGAAGGAGGAACGGATAGGGAATATTAGGCTATAGATGGAAGAACTTAGTAAATAAAAAAGCTGATCTCTTTTCCATGAATCAGTTTACCAGATCACAACCCTTGCCATCTGTCCAATTAAAACCTAAATCCAATTAAGAGATTTCCTAATTTTCAGTTACTAGCAATGAAGGAATCAGAACTTATTTACTTCTAGTTCCCTTTTTTCCATGATCATAAAATTGTTCCTATATTTGTGACTCTTCCTTAAATGTGACTTGACTGATATGTGTAGAATGATGAAAAAAAACACTTTGTAAATCCAAAAACGCTGCAGAATGTTTTCGTTGTTATCAGGACATTGGAAGTGGAAGATCTTGGAATTCCAGTAACTTTTGTATTTTATCACTACATTATTGGTTAAGAAACAAAGAACTCACAGAACAATGTTCATTAGCAGTAATGTTTCAAAAACAGTCAATATATTATAAAATTGTGTGGGTCTGGGGGATATGCACTCACACAGGAGAAAAGATAGCTATCCCAATGACCAAGTTTAGCAACATATGATGTCTGCCTGTCTTTCTCTAAGTCTAAAGGCCTATCGATTCTAAAAAATTGAGGTATTTTCTTCCTGGTTGATATGCCTGAAGTTTTTGTTTGTTTTCCGTTTAAAATCCCATGCCAGAGTCAGCTATGAAGGACTCAAACTATTCTGGCTGCTTATTCTTCTGAACCCTGTCTAGGCTGAGATCAAGAGCAGAACATCATCCATTTATTAGAATTTATTCCTGGAAATAATATATGTTTAGTTTTGTTTGTCGATAGTGAAATGTCTCCAGATTTCTTGTGCTTAAATACTGTGTGACCCCATTAGATGGAGAGCATGGTGTAAAGAAATCTGATGTGCTATAAACACAGTCATTATTTCTAGCATCCTGAAAATTACCAGTATCAACAAGGATATGAAAACCTTCAAATTAAACTCAGGGTATAAGACACAGTAAAGAACTCTTTTTCAAAATGAATGTTACGAAGGCTCCATCAAATGTGAAATCTGAACAGCTGTATATCCTGTGAAACATAATAGAAGGCAAAGGAAGAATTTTCTCTGAAGTACATGTTATTCCTTATGACTTTTTCCTAGACCTTGTGGTAATTAAAATTATTTGGATGCTCTTGCCTTTGGAGTTAAAATCCTCTGAAGTTTTTCACTGGTTTTGACATTGGCATATTTCCAAAGCTGAAGGTGAGCACTCCTCCCTCTCCCCGCTTAGCCCCAAAGGTGGGAGAGATTTTTAGCTTCTTCCATTTCTTCTATGTTATCTAGCAAAAATAAATGTCTCTGAAACATTATCGTCATGGCCCCTGAATGCTTAACCACATCTCCTTTCACTAGCAACCTGGGGTGATTAGAAGTTTTATAGATGTCACTTCATTTTTCCAGATGCTCAGGTTTTATTCTCTATTTTTAATGTACCTGTCCAGATGCTTGCAAAGCTTCCTGATGACCATTTATGTCTTGAATATTGTTTTGGATTTTCTAAATTTCGTTTCTTGATCATTTTATCTATTGTTTAATTGAAACCTTTATGGTGAGGTACCTGGAGCATGAAGGACATTGGTTATTTTGGGGAGGCATTTCTTTGGTTAGAACTATTTCCCAGAAACCAAGGAAATGTCTTAGCTCAACAGCCCAGTATACTGATAACAGCTTCTCATTTATAAGTACACCAGTCATGTAAGGACTTAGAGTATTTTCTTGAATAGATCTCCAGATAGGGCCAAGGTATGGGTTAACTTATCCATAATGGGTACTTATTTCATACTTTGTTGCTCTTCTGCATTCATATAGGCACCTGTATCATCTCCTTCTAGACTTGCAATTTGATCCTGAGTGATATAACACTTCCAGGGGAAAAAACAGGAACTAGGATATCTCTAGGTATTCATAAGACTTCTTTCCATCCACTGGACTACCCTCCTGCCCTCCACAAGGACCTACATCATTGCAGCCTTCTGCCTTGTTGAACCTTTCCCCTTTCTCCTCTGGTTGCTGCCACATCAGTTTCAATTTCTCTCTCTGTCTCTCTGCCTCTGCCTCTGCCTCTGCCTCTGTCTCTGTCTCTGTCTCTGTCTCTGTCTCTGTCTCTGTCTCTCTCTCTCTCTCTGTCATTGTTTCTCTGTCTCTGTCTATGTCTGTCTCTCTATCTCTGTCTCTGTCAGTCTCTCTGTCCCTCTGTCTCTCTCTGTCCCTGTCTATCTGTCTGTCTGTCTGTCTGTCTGTTTGTCTCTATCTCTCTCTCTCTGTCTCTTTCTGTCTCTCTCTGCCTCTCTCTGTTTCTCTGTCTCTGCCTCTCTCTGTGTCCCTCCCTCCCTGCCTAACTGCTTTCATCTCTGCCTCTCTCCTTCTGATTCTATCTCTTTGTTTCTTTCTCTCTGTCTGTCTCTCTGACTCTGTGACAATGCCCCTTCCATCAATCATTCTGGGGGTCATTGTATTTAGTTCAACTTCATTGTTCTAGCTCTATCAACTTACCTCTACTATTGTTGGTACACTGTTTTGCTGCACTCCATTCTTGCATTGTTTCCATATTCCATCTGTGAGGAATGATATAGTGCATTGGAACATTGGATTTGAAGACAAGAAAACCTGTGTTCAAATCTTACCTATATCACTTTTTTTTTTGGTGAGGCAATTGCAGTTAAGTGACTTGCCCAGGGTCACACAGCCAGTAAGTGTCATATATCTGAGGCCAGATTTGAACTCAGGTCCTCCTGAATCCAGGGCTGGTGCTCTATTCACTGCACCATCTAGCTACGCCCCTCAACCTCAATCACTTATAAGACGTATAAAGCTGGGTGAAGGATTTAACTCTGTGAGCCTCAGCTCCCTTATTTGCCAAGTACAATAATAGAAACTATCTCAGAGGGTTAGGTCAAATAACATAGGGTATAGGAAACACTTTGCAAATCTTAAAGCATTATATAAACATAAGCTATTTTTTTATTGTGGTTCTGGTGGTTATTCTTGCTATCTTTGCTTCCTGCTATTAGCTTTATAAACCAAGAAATGGTGCTCACTGGTGCTGGCTAGTGAAAGGATTCCTGGAAGTGAATCACATGCCAATATCTCTTTCATGATGTTTGCTATTTTCTTTTCTTTTACTGGGTCCGACAGTCTTGCTCTCCACCCAGTGGGCCACCTCAGGCAGCTAAGAAAACTTGCCTACTTGCCCTGCTCAACCCAAAGTCCTTGTTTCTTCTTCCAACAGAAGCTACCAAGACCTGATGCCATATGCTGCCCTCTCACACACACTTTTCCCTTACTCCATGTTTCTTCTCAGTCATCCCTGTCTATTGAGTCTTTGGGGGATTCAGAATAGTGATTGTGCATCTTTTTATTTAGCCTTTTCATTTCCTGTTTTCTTCTCATGTAGCTGGGTAAGGTCAAGGTCATCATGCTGCACCTTATCATC
Organism: Dromiciops gliroides; assembly: GCF_019393635.1. NCBI lineage: Eukaryota > Metazoa > Chordata > Mammalia > Microbiotheria > Microbiotheriidae > Dromiciops > Dromiciops gliroides. The sequence continues at coordinate 243,045,675 of NC_057861.1, read as the reverse complement.
TCAGGATAGCACTAAAAAACAAAATTGGGGATGGAGGAGGGAAGGTCACTCTTCCCCAACAGGGCCTTTTAATACTCAATATGGGAAAGGAACAACCCTGTCATTATATTGACAATGTATGGTACCACAACAATATAAGCCAAATTCCTTCTTCCTGGCAAATAAATGGTTGTAGCTCTAGTTCCCACAAACTCCCCATTGATTATTCTCCAGTACCACTTACAAATCCAATATATGGATAGATTGTTGCTCCTATATGAAATTACCATCGCTGTGGTATCTTATTACTCTCAGAGGTCCTTCCCCTCACCAGACATTAAATCGTCTACTTATATTTTTACAAATTCTCCCCCAAAACAATGTAAAAATACTTGAAGTTAGAGACTATTTCTGTTTTACATGGTACTTGACACATAGAAGGTACTTGACAAATGCTTGTTTATTGATTAATTACAGAGGGAACTTATTATTTTTGAAAAAATAATGATACCATGACAGGAATTCTATTCACCAAAGCTTGTCAGTACTGAAGCTATATTACAGAAAACCTCTTCACTCAGTTATGGAGTGAGGGAGGGAGGTGGCAGGAGATTCAGGTAGGGTGATACACATGACCCTAATGCTGATGTTCTTTCTACTCCTGTTAAGTGAGGATGCTTATTCCTTGCGTAAAGCATATTCCCTATGGTCACAGTAATTAACAATGTCCTTCAATTATTGCCCAATTTATTCTCCTTAAGCATGGTTTTAGAGAAAAGAAGATTGAAAAGTTGCAATCTACAAAACATGGATATATTACAGAACCTAAGAATATAAAATATCTGAAAGCATATGTGTGTTCTGAGATCTGTGGCCAGTTCATCTAGAAGAGTGGTGCCTATCTATGGCTAGACTCAATTAGAGCCCACTAACATGTCCATAGGCAGATAGGTAGTTCAGTGAATTGAGCACTGGGCCTGGACTTTGGAAAATAAGAGTCAGATATGGCCTCAGACCTTTCTAGCTGTGTCACCTTAGGCAAATCACATAATCTCTATTTACTTATTTTCCTCAACTATAAAATGGGGATAATGATAGCAGCTACCCCCTGGGCTGTGGTAAAAATCAAATGAGATTATATTAGTAAAGCACTTAGCCAACTTTATATAGTAGGTACTATATAAATGCTTATTATCATTATTATAACTATTATTGTTAGTGTTGTTCTTGTTGTTAAGAGCCATAGAACAATGGAAGCTAATGCCTTTATAAGAAATCAAGACACAATAAAGCAAAACCAAAAGAATGAAAAAAAATAGAGGTCAATGTGAAATATCTCCTTGGAAAAAATATCCAGGAGAGATAATTTGAAAATAACCTGAAAGATCCAGGAGAGATAATTTGAAAATTATTGGACTACCTGAAAGCCACTATAAAAAAAAGAGCTTAGACATCATCTTCCAAGAAATTGTCAAAGAAAATTGCCCTGATATTCTAGGAGCAGAAGGTAAAATAGAAATTTAAAGAATCTACCAATCACCTCCTGAAAGAGATCCCAAAATGAAAACCTCTAGGAACATTACAGCCAAATTCTAGCACTCTCAGGTCAAAGAAAAAGTATTTCAAGAAGCCAGAAAGAAACAATTTAAGTATGGTGGAATCACAGTCAGGATAACACAAGATCTAGTAACTTTTACATTAAAGGATCAGAGGACTTGGAGTATCATGTTCTGGAAGGGCAAAGGAACCAGAATTAAAACCAAGAATCACCTACCCATCAAAACTGAGTATAATCTTTAAGGGGAAAATGGGAATTCAATGAAAGAGAGTACTTTCAGGCATTCATGATGAAAAGACCTGAGCTGAATAGAAAATTTGACTTTCAAATACAAAAGTCTAGAGAAGCATAGAAAGGTAAACAGGAAAAAGAAATCATAAGGGATATTAAAAGATTAAACTGTTTACATTCCTACATGAGAAGATGATATTGTAACTCATAAGAACTTTCTCATTATTAGGGCAGTTGAATGGAATATATTTAGACAGAGGGCATAGGTGTGAATTGAATATGAAGGAATGATATATTTAAAAAATAAAAATAAGATGTGAGAGAGGAATGTACTGGGAGAAAGGGAAAAAGAGAGGTGCAATGGGGTAAAGTACTTCACATAAAAGGAGCAAGAAAAAGCTTATGGAGTGGAGGGGAATATGGGAGAGGTGCGGGGGAAATGAGTGAGCCTTACTCTCATCAGAATTGGCTCAAAGAGGGAACAACCTACCCACTCAATTGGGTAGAGTAATCTAACCATGTAGGAAAGCAGGGGGGGAAAGGGGAAAGAGGTGAAAGAAGGGAGGGCATATTGGGGGAGGGGGAAGTCATAAAGAAAACAATTTTATGGGGGGATAGGGTGAAAGACAATAGCAAATATAATAAATATCATGAGGAGGGAACAGGATGGAGAGAAATACAGTTAGCAATAGTAACTGAAAAATTTTGAAACAGAGGCAAGAGCAATGTAAGATGATAATGATGATTGATTGATTGGTGGATTAATTTATGGATTGATGATGAGTAGATGAAAGTGAGGATTATTGATGATGATTGATTAATGATGATAAAATGTATGCTACTTACTTTGCTTGGCTATTGTGAAGAAATTCTTTGTCAGGCATAAGAAATTATATAAATGTGATCTATTATCGATGTTGTAATAATCAACCTCATGGGTTTATTGTAGGGAAATTTCTCCTTAAAGTACTACATAAATGTAGTTTACTATAAAAATTGATGAGCAGGATGCTATCAGAAATACTTGGAAAGACCTATGTGAGCTGATGCATAGTGAAACGTACTGTATACAAATTAATAGTAATATTGTAAGATGATCTGTTGTAAATGACTTGGTTATTTTCAGCAGTGCAATGATCCAAGGCAAGTCTGAAGGATTTATGAAAAATTCAATCCATCTGCAGAGAAAGAATTTATGGTATCTGTTTGTTTTGGGTTTTTTTTTTGTTGTTGTTGTTGTTTTTTTTTTTTTTTGCAGGCAATGGGGGTTAAGTGACTTGCCCAGGGTCGCACAGCTAGTAAGTATCAAGTGTCTGAGGCTGGATCCAAACTCAGGTAAATTTATGGTATCTGAATACAGATTGAAGCATAATTTTTTTTGTTAGTTCTTTTATCTGAAGTTTTGTATTTGTTTTCTTTCACAACCTAGCTAATGTGGAAATGTTTTGTATGACTGCTCATGTATAACTTATATTGAATTGCTTGAGTTCTTTGGGGAGAGCGGTAGGGAGGAAGGGATCCATCCCCTCACAGCCTAAGCAGGGGCACATAATAAGCTCAACAATATGGTGGGATTTATGTAATAAATGAACTATTAGGGGCAAGTAGGTGACGCAGTGGATAGAGCAACGTCCCCTTTAGTCAGGAGAACCTGAGTTCAAATCTGGCCTCAGAAACTTGATACTTACTAGCTATGTGACCCTGGGCAAGTCACTTAACCCCGATTGCCTCAACAACAAAAACAAAAAACAAATAAATGAACTATTGTTGACATAGCACTCTCAAAAAAAAACCCAAGCCCTTTCCTTGATAACTCTAAGATTAACTGTGGAATAAATGACTATATCGAGCAGAAATTGGCAGCCTTTCAGGGGTGGGCTGTTAAACAATTTACCCATGTTCATTGGCTCAGTCAGGGGATGGCAGGACCTTAGGAGAACATGCTCTATTAAGAAGCTCTTCTAGAATGCAACTGCACCATGGGAAGGTTAATTCCATCATGTTTTTCACACCCTACTGGGAAGAGACTGGTAGGTGTTGCAGAGGATAGAGAACTGGCCCTGAAGTCTCACTTCAGACACTTATTTAGCTGTGTGACCCTGGGAAATTCACTTAACCACAATTACTTTAAACATTCGGGGCCATCTCCAGTGCTCCTGATCTATATCTTGCCTCTGGATCCAGATGGCTCTGGAGGAGAGAGTGAGGCTGGTGACTTTGCACAGACCTCCCTCACTTAAATCCAATTCACTGCAAGTCATGCAATCACCTGATGTCATGGTACTCTATGAGAATGAAAGACAGAAACAAAGCCAAGCTTACTGGGAATTGCTTCAACAGATAGAAATCTTTATATCAACCCCTAAGCAAACAAATGTTGACTGGCAAAGGTGAAGAAAAGGTCACTATGGAGCATGAAACAGACATTTAGTGGGACAAACATTTAGTGGGACAAATAGTGAGAAGGTTTGGTCAGACAGAGCATTGAAGCATGAAGGGTGAAGGGTAGAGAATACCCCTTCCTTCTCTCCTCTGACACTCCACCACTCTGGTGCAAGCGCTCATCACCTCATTCCTGGACTATTACAATATCCTGCTGGGGAGTCTCCCTGTCTCATGTCTCCCCACTCCAATCTATCTTCCATTCAGCAACCACAGTCATTTTCCTCAAGTGCATATTTGACCATATTGCCTCTCTACTAAATGAGGTCTAGTGGCTCCCTATCATCTTCAGGATCAAATAAAAAATCCTGTTTAGCCTTCAAAGTCCTTTCTAACCTATCTCCCACCTTGACCTCATCATGTACTCTTCCGACCAGTGACACTGGTCTCCTTGATGTTCCATGTACAAGACATTCCATCTATCAGTTCAGGGCATTTATTTCTGGATGTCCCTCATGTCTAGAATGCTCTCCTCTTCCTTTCTCCTTTCTGGCTTTCCTGACTTCCATTTACTTCTCAACAAAAATCTACTTTCTAGAGAAAGCTTTTCCCATCTCCTTTTAATTTTAATGTCTTTCCTCTGTAAATTATTTTGTATACAGCTTGCTTACATAAACACATATACATACACACACATGCACACGTATGTGTTGACTTGTCATGCCTATAAAATTGTGAACTCCCTGAAGGCAGAGAATATCTTTTGCCTCTCTTTATATGCTCAGCGCTTAACACAGTGCCTGGCACATAGTAGGAACTTAATTTATTGACTCATTGGCATGGAAGAGAGAGAAGTTGCTGATTTGAGAGGGGACTTCAGAAAGAAGATAGGAAACAACCAAAGAAAAATTATAAAGCATGTATAATTTCTCTCTGAACTCCGATCCCTGGAGATTAGCAGCTGCCCTATTTGACTAAAAACTTGCTTTCTATACAACTTTCAGTATTTATTGTGTACATTGCCTGTACATTGTTTATAGGCTTGACAAGGGCTCCATAGAGCCTGTTGGACTCATCATGACTTAGAGGCAAGTTACGGCAAGACATTGCTGTGACAATTACAAATATGAGAGACATGGTATCTGAGTAATTTAATCATTTATTAATATGGCCAGCAGGTTATTAGTACAATGAGGTCTATGGCCTTCTCTCTCAGACCAAAGAGCCCTTCCTCTCAGTTGGGTCTGGTTCATATACCTTTTCCATTGTAGGAGGTCCATGACAGAGAAATCAAATCTAATTGGTTAGTCAGCATTATTCAAATATAATTGGTTGACATGATTTGGAGATGATCTTATTAAAATGAAGTCCATGTGTTTGGGGGCAAACTGCCTCAGTTTACCCAAATAACTCGAGGAGACCACCAAGTCAAGCAGAGACAGATTTATTATATTCCTGCAAGAATGGGCAAACTCAATAATTGAGTCACAATAGCTAATACATTCCTTGAGTTTTTATAGTAATGTTGGTGGGAGGGAAGTCCCCATGCACACTAGGGCAAACTTACAATCTAACATCTAATCCTGTCTCACCCAGGGTGCTTGCTTAACTCTTGATTAATGTATGGAGACATGCATACGTGTTCCAGGAACAAGGGGGAAAAGGAGAGGGGGAACAAGATCAAACCAAAGGAAGAGGGAAGGGGGGGGACAGTCAGATATTTCAGATCTCACAGTTCCCACTGACTTTCCCCTCCCCTCTCCTGGCCCCTATCTCTAAAGATATTCAATTTGAATAACAGGAAGAGTCACTCAGGTGTTTCAGCATTGTTTTGTAGTCATGCTAATTTTAGAAGGATGACAGACTTAAAATTTATCTTCGGCTATGTTGGGAAATCAAAGAAATAGAATAAAGAATAAAAGAATAATCCATTGTTGGGACCCTAGGGTCAAGGGGATTTTGCTCTGAGGAAAAGAGACATGTCACTTAACATCTGGCCTCAACTTAATTGCCGCATCCTGTGCTGAGCCTTGTCCTTTCTTCTTGAGTCCCAAGTATTGAATTGGTGGGTGAATCCCCCCGACCCACTCAACAGGGACTGGGGTTCTGACAAATGATGTATTCCAGATAAAACTAAGATGTAGCTGACAAGTGGGGAGACTGAGCAGAAGTAAAAATATTGTTAATTGGCAATAAAACTTAAAGGAGACAATGAGAATTTGACAAGCAATACACTTTTAAACTAACTATACGGGGGCAGGGCTGGGTATCTTCCAGACCCCATACTCAGAATTTAATCTGAGTCAAATCCATAATCATCTCATACACATGGAAGACATCAGAGAATGGAATGCAAGACCAGACTCAAGCTGGTCAGAGCAAAATCCTTTCACCTAGGTGTGGTTAAATCTCATCAGTAAAGTCCTTGGACAACAGGCTTGATCTCCATCCAAAACTCCTTTTGTGATTTTAGGGTCTGGGTGGGTTTAAACTAGATAACATTTGATAGAATCTCTCAAGGAGAGCTTGCTTTTGAGTGGACGGGGAAGGAGAACTAAGAAAGAGAGATCCCTGGGTCTCCCAAGATATTGATTTTTACTAATTATCTCAGTACATTCTGATTCCGAGTGGTAAAATTTAAGGGTATTGTTCCCTTCCTACTCCTGGCCTTTATTTTAAAAATATCCTCATGGAACCAAAATATGTATGGGGCAGTGGGCTATGCTTTCTAAAATAGACCCAAGTGTAAAGAATTCATATTATAACAAGCAAACCCTAACTCATAAATAGGTTGTGTTGTGAAAGTTCATTTGTAAAACATTCTCTCAGAATTTAGACATCATTTCCTCAAAGGAACAGTTTTCTGATTTCAAATTCTTCAGAGGCAGTAATGTTACATGATTTTTAGACATACAATACCAATTATATTGTGTAGACTGAAATGTGTTTAGGTTTCCAGGCTAGCAAGATTATTTAATCCCAAATCCCAAATATACCTTAACTGGAGATTTAATAGGAATATGTATATATATATATATATATGTGTGTGTGTGTGTGTGTATGTATGTATATATATGTGTGTATGTATGTGTATATATGTGTGTGTATATGTATATACATACACACATACATATACACATACACGTGCATACACATGTGTATATATGCATACATATATATATATATATATATATATATATATATATATATATATATATATATATATATATATATATATATATATATATGTGTGTGTGTGTGTGTGTGTGTGTGTGATTTCTTATATAAGCCTAGTATAAACAATCCCTATTTGTGAATGCCTGACTTGTGAATACTTATACCAAGATAAGCCCAGCTGATACTATAATTGGTCCCTATTTTGATTCTTTTGAAATCATCCTGGACTAAATACTGGGAAAAAATTATGTAAAGGGAAGAATGGGAGTAACTTGGGAACAGAGTAAATGACCTAATAGCAACATTCCACCATTAATTGGAGATTTTGCGATCTGGAGAGCCCTTCTGATCAATGTGGCATGCAGAGAGGGGTGATCAAGCATTGCATCTGCATTCAGTCCTCCAGTGGCAGAGAGATATTTTGCCTAAATACTACTCATGGGAAATTGGAGGAGGGAGGAGGAGAAGGAGAGAGATGGGAAGAGGGAGAGAAATAGAGGGAGAGAATGAAGAGATAGAGACAGAGAGACCCAAAACACAGTGACAGACACTGAGACAGAGAGAGAAAAAAATCAAAAGATCAAGAGTGTTCTACCTATAGATATACTCCATGACTCATAAGGTAGGGGTGCAGAGAGGACCATAAAACTAAAGCCAGTGGCTCTCATTGGGTTCTGTAAGGACTCAGTCCAGGGCATCTGTAAATATGCAGCCAGAACATTTGTAACCCATATAGGAATGAGGAGTGAACAGCTGCACATAGTTGTCTCCGGTGCTGTAAACCTGTCATCAGCGCTGTATTGTTTACATATGGCTACAAGGTCTCCTAGCCCAGCATCCCTAAGCTACACAGCAGTGGCAAATACTTACATGACAGCTGTGTCAATTGGAAGCAGCATTGTGAGCTTATTTGTTTCTCTGAGGTTCCAATCCCTCCCGCCCCCCAACTCCAAGACACAAATCTAATTCTTCCCCCTTTTTTAATGAGCTCAATGTTAATAATAGAACTGCAGTGCAGATGCTCGAAATGGAAATAGCTAGCATTTCCCTAACAAGACTCATAATTCTGCTAGAAGTAATGGATTTCAAGTGAAATAGCTTGAGCCAGAGAAGAGTGGTTATAATTCATGACCAGACGTCCAAATGAAATCAAAATCTGGGAAACATGCAAAGTGCTAATTTTCTACATCAGTGGAATTTATCAAGTTCCCACTGATTAATTTGAACAGCGGTTTGGTTGTTCAATTGACAGGCCTTTGTTTGCCTTGCAAAGACATCTGAACGACATTGATTTAAATATTATTGCAACTTCCTGGTTTTGTGAAATGCTTTTAAAACTGAAAATCAATATCCTCTGAATTACAAGTGGCAGATATTAAATGAGGTTTTTTTTTCCCCCTTTCCCATTTGAGTGCAAGACTCCTATTTACTACATCAATGAGGTAAATAGCAATAAATCTACTTTGGAGCACAATTACCGAGCATATCTCAAGGAAGCCAGCTCTAATTCATTACTGTTGCTTTAGTTTATTACTGGTTTTCCCAAAGAAAATGCTTATTATGTAATAATGTCTATCTGCAAGTAGCTTCTTGAAAAAGAAAAAAAAAAGCTTCTAAAAGGTTTCCAAGGATAAGTCAATATCAAGAGGAGGCCTTTAAATTTCTTTCTAACTACCTTGCATTCTAAAAAGGAAAAGGACTCTCTCTCGCAGGAATTAGCAAATCTGAAAGGTTAAGGTGCTAATGCCTTGCAGATGATAGGCAGGAGGGAGTCTTTCATTTAAACTTGAAAATGTTGACTAAAGTTCTGTATATTCTGCTTGCTTTTCTTGCTATAATCTCATTCCATAGCAAATGTTCCCCCAGTCTGGAGGAATGTATTATGTTGCAGGGCCCTGTGACTGAGCAGAGCACCCCCTGAGAAGCACCAAAGCAGCCTTTTGAATACCAGTGAGCACCAAAGGAACTTAATTAATCAGCCACTCAGTCAGTATGAGCACAGTCAAGAAATTATGAAAAAAGTACCCAATTCATTCGTGTCATTCTACTATCATTAATTGTGTACCACTTATCAAAATACTGTTTTCTGATTAACAAAAGATGCATGAGGTTCCCTTTGAGTTTAGCCCTTCCCCCAATTGTATTAGAGCATTTCACCTCTGTCTGTTTTGTTTTGTTTTGTTTTCATTTTCTTAGTTTCCTGGTAAAAGGATGGATTTCCCAGGACGTTTTCCCTCGTCAAATGAAGTCTCACCAAGTTGTACCTTTTTTGTCCCAAGCTAAATTGAGCAAGAAGCTTCGCACACAGCAAGTGCTCAGCTTATGATCACTGTCTAATTTGAAATCTGTAGTTCAAGGACATATCATGATTCAAGAAGACTTGAAAAAAAATCTTCTCTCTTGTAAGGAACAGAGGTTGTGCACCAGAGAGCAAATGATGACCAAATAACTTAACCTTTTCTCTATCGGGGAGGTGATCACTTTTTCTCAAGTTACATCTGAAATTCTTTGTCACATTCATGCGTAGGTTGGGGGTTAAAATTGTCATGGAATTCAGAATTTTATACAAGGTAGAGAGGCATTATGGGGCAGCTAAGTGGTACAGTGGATAAAGCACTGGCCCTGAAATGGAGAGGGCCTAAGTTCAAATCTGACCTCAGACACTAGCCTTGTGACCCTGGGCAAGTCACAACCCAAATTGCCTTAAAAACACCTGGGGCCATCTTTAGTCATCCTGATCAGTATCTTGCCACTGGACCCAGATGGCTCTGGAGGAGAGAGAGAGAGAGAGAGAGAGAGAGAGAGAGAGAGAGAGAGAGAGAGAGAGAGAGAGAGAGAGAGGGAGGGAGGGAGAGGGAGGGAGAGAGAGAGAGAGAGAGAGAGATTGGTGACTTTGCACAGCCCTCCCTCATTTACATCCAATTCAGTGCAAGTCATGACATCATCCTGATGCCATGGTCCTCTTTGAGAATAAAGGACAAACAATAACCATAACAACAACAAAAATAACAACAGCAGTAAGGTAAAGCTCTTGAGAGGAAGCAACTCTCTCCATCCTGGCAGATAAAACACGAACAATGATGGAAGGTAGATAACACAAACATATTGTATCTTATTCATATATATTAGAATTTGAAAGTGGCATTTTTTCCAAGTAAGACAATGAACATTGTCATGATTGACACACAGGAAGCAGTTAATAGGTGTGTGAGGTGCTTCCCCCTATAGAATGTAAACTCAAGGACAAAGTCTGTTTCATTTTTTTGTCTTAGTATATTCAGCAAATGGCATAGGGACCGACACCTAGTAGATTCTTAATAAATGCTTATTTTGATGGATATATTGATTTACATTTATATAGCACTGAGGGTTTGCAAAGTGCTTTAAATAAAATTTCTCCTCTAGCCCTTCCAATAACCTGATGAATTAGGTCATACAAGTGCTATTATACCCATTTTATAAATGTAGAAACCAAGGATAATAGGTGTTGTGTGATTTGCTAGGATCAGAGGAGTAAGTACTGGAAACAGAATATGAATCAAGGTGTCCACTAATACATCCAGTGCTGTCCCCAATGTATCACATCCAACTGAAGCCTCTAATGTAAAGTGAAAGACCTCCAATTTGGAATAAAGCCAGATCTTGATTTGAATCAGACCTCCTTCAGTTATTAACTGTGTGGTCGTGGATAAGTCCCAATAGTCTTCCTGAGACTCAGTTTCATCATTAAGGAAAAGGTAATAGTAGATAGATGATAGATAGATGGATAGATAGCTAGATAGCTAGATGGATAGATGGATAGATGGATAGATTGTTAGGTAGGTAGATGATAGACACAGATATAAAGATATACACATATATATGTATATGCATGCATTTATGTGTATGTATATATGTGTGTGTGTGTGTGTGTGTGTGTGTGTGTGTGTGTGTGTGTGTATACATACATAGAGATTGTACTAAAACTTTCAGGACCTGCTGTATAATAACTGCCTCATGGTATCTTGAGGATCAAAAGAAACAATGCATAACACTTCTTAAAGTCTTACATAAATGTCATCTATTATTATTAATTATTATATTTTCCTATCACATCAAGTTTTAATTATTCTGCCTGTCTTCAGAGTTCTCCATCGTCTTCCTCATTCCCCCCTCAAGTTTCATCTCCCTATCTATCTCCTTTAATTACTCACCTCTTTGCAAAACAAATGCTTCACTCCAGTCATATTGGTCATTACTCTAATTCCTACTACCATGCCTTTGCCTTTTTTCCTTTTCACTTGGAATACCAGCCAAATCCAAACCATTCTTTAAGATCTTCCTCACAGAGTTATTGTGAGGAACTTATGATGTAAACCTTAAAGCAACAGACAAATTAATGCTATTCTTTCAAGTCCCATCTCCTTCATAAAACCTGCCTCAACCTTTTCCCCAGTACTTGTTGATCTTCTCTTTCGCTGAATTCCCAAAACACTTATAGTCCATATTCCATAATTTAAGATTTAATTGTATGCTGTCTAGTCTTGTTTCTCTAACTGGATTATAAACCCCTTTGGGCCAAAGATCACTTTCTCTGAGTTTCTTTTGTTGCTTAGCACACAACAATATTGCTTGCCAATTGTTTGATGGATTGTTTGAAAATGCATTCATAGGCATTATCACCCATCTCTTCAGGTCTAGTAGGAAATGGTAATTCAGAGAACTTCAGCATCATCGGCCTCTGGCAGCTACCAGGGGGTCAGTGGTTTTATTTCCAGCCACTTGACTCAAAATAGAGCCACTGTTGGCAGGTGGTTCAGGTCTAATGCCACTCTTACATGAACAACTCCAGTTCATGGTGTTTCTATTTTAGGTGCTATTGCTACAATGACTGACTTAAGACTGGGAGAACTGCCAGGGAACAGTGGCAGAAATATATTATAGCTTGACTTCTAGTATTTTGGAGAGAATTCCCATCTTTTCTTCAGTATTGGCGACAGCCATTGTAGCTTAATCCCAAACCCACTCAACCGTGGTTTGCTTTTGCTTCCCAAGCTCCATTCTTAGTTCTTCTGATATCTTGACTGTTAACCCCAGATATTTTTGCTGTATTCCAATCACAATTATATGAGGAAGGAGACTAAGCATTTATTGTCTACTATGTGTCAGACACTATAAACATAACCACATTCTTTCTTCCCTTACACCTCTTTTAAATTTTTGGGATCCTTAGACACTCTGCTGATGAATTATGTTTATGCTTCCAGAATCCCTTGGACAAGATATTTTATGGTGGCATAGACAGAGGATCAAGTACTGGACTTAGATTCAGGAAGACCCAAGTATAAATCCTTCCTCAGCTGCTTACAAGCTATATGATTCTGCATAAGTCATTTCATTTCTCAGCCTCAGGCTTTACAGCTATAAAATGGGGGTAATAAGCACCTTCCTAACAATCTTGTGGAAAGCAAGCAAAATAATATATATAAAAGAGTTTTTCAAATCTTAAAATGCCATATCAATGTTAGGTATTGTTGTTATTTTCTTATATTCCTTTTTATGTGTTAGATCTTCCTTTTTTTGCACACAGATTTCTTCCCTTTAATTACTACTTTGGAATGATTACATTTTGATTGTGGAAGCTGTGATGATTACTTGCCTATACTGGCTATCAGAAACAATTTCCATATTGTTCTTTCCTAGGATATTATTTTATCCTTGGCAAAGCACTATCAAGTAAAAACCATTTTGACAAGGAATTTTAATGTTATTTTGGGAGTAAAACTGGTGTCCCTGAAAACAAGGGATGAATGCTGATGGCTAAATGAAGTTGAAGTGTGATCAAATACTCCAAGGGACTGCCTTGCAGTCTGGCTAATATGTCTCATTCATGATTTGTGGTGACTCTGAATAATATCCTAATGCTAGATCTCACTTAAGTAGAGAATGTCATTTATTCTGAAGCACATCTGGATCCATGGCTCTTAGGTTCTATGATGTGGCCTGTAACTCATACGCACATAACTTGAAACTTAATTAGCCTCTGAGCCCCAATCTGTAGAGGTGAAAGGCTAATGTTTTTATTCTTCAGTGCCTTGCTATTGAACAGGAGTATCTCCCTTCCCCCTAATTAGAATAGATGCGGTTAACTGCACATATTTTCCTCTTTCAGCTGAGACAGGAGAGCATCAACTTCATGAGATTCTTCCCTCTGATTTCCCCAAACCTTTAGGAAAGATACTCGATATGCAAGCCAAAATTTGTGATTGGCATAAATAGGGCTGAGCCTATGGTGAGCCTTATTGAATTTGGAGGATTTTGTTTATATCCACAAATTGGTCAGGAAGATGCACTGCCTCAAAGTAGTCAGTCTATTTTGTATTCTGTTTTGTGATAGATTATGGTAATTTGCTGAAAAAATTAGACTAGTTACCTCTAAGTGTCAGATGTAATTATCATTTAGTGATTTTTCACTTTTAAGAGTCATACAAAATCCCCAGTGTGCTAGAATAATTTGTTGTTGCTCCTGTTGGAATTTTGCTTTAAGACTGTGATTATTCCCATGTAGGACATTTATGACTTGGGGAATAAAGGTACCAGATCAATGTTGTCTTCCATCACCCCTCTCCCTGATCCAATTCCTTAATACCCACATAACTTTCCAGTTCTATTTTCCATGCATATAAAATTAATAGGACTTTGAGTTCCTACTTCACCTAAATTTGAGGCCTTAATATGTTTAAAAAACCCAACAGAAACCAAAATCATATTTAAAGCCCCCCCCCATCCCCCATGGTTACTTCTGGTCTTCCTCTAGACTAGAGGCATTTATCTGCTGCCATAATGTAGCAATGCATTGACTCAGCCCAGAGTCCATAATTCTCTCTTAGAAACCAGTGAAGTCTAACATGTAAATATGTATTAGCATCTTTTGAAATTGCAGGTTATTGACCTGAGAGACAATAGGGGACTATTATAAGTTATTATGTAAATGCTCAGTTAGGGATTTTTATTGAACTCCTTATTGTCATTAGTTTACATTAATGTCAGAAATGCCTTACTCAGGTACCTATTAATTAGGGGCTCCTTGACACCAGGCAGTGAGGTAGACTCTTTGTGAGCCATTATAGTCTTTTGTATAGGGACTTACTTGAAGACCTTTCAGCTGGCGTATAATTGACAAACCAGATGACAGCTTTTACTATTGACCATAAAACTGTGCCCAATTCACTTGGGCCCTGGATTTATGTCCTGAAACATTTCCTTTTAACATTTTGGTGGAGAAAAAGTTTGAATACCAGTACATTTTATTTATTAGATGGTCTGAAACGTACCCTTCTCTACAAGGTCATGCTCAGTCATTAGTTTTCTAAACCAAATGCAGAGTTGCTCTTGGGGAATATTTTGTAGCCAGAAAAACTCTTGTTATGAGATTTTCCTTGCAAACATTTTCCATGATTATATTTTTTGAAAATATTTTATCAGTGCTTAAAGAGTGAAGACATTTTGGATAGAGAATAGTGTTAGTTTATTACTAGTATGGGGTTATCGGGCTCCATATCGCCTTGGGGATAAAATACAAATGTCTCTGCCATTTAAAACCTTCAAAACTTGACTCCAACCTATATTTCTAGGTTCAGTTTATATCATCACCATCCTACTTCGTCCCCTACCCCACATCCATTCTCTGCTCCTGTGATCCTTCCAAAGTGTACTACATGTTGTTCCTTTATAATAATGTTCTATCTCCCACCTCCTTGCCTTTGCACAGGTTGTCTGTCATGCATTCAATAGTCTCTCATCTCACCTCATCATCTTAGAAGCTCTAGCTTCTTTAAAATTCAGCTCATTTTGGTCTTCCTATATAATCCCATCTTTTTACTCTTCTCCCATCCTCTCCAACATGAATGTGCAGTTGCAACAGATTCATAATATATGCAAACACGTGTATACATATATACATGTGTGAATATAGATATAGACATATATTACACATGTGCAGTGATGATCATTTGTACATGTTGTTTCTCCCTGAACATAATGCATGCCAAGCTTTTCATTTTTGGTCTTGTGCCCCTAACACCTACCCTAGGATAAATGCTTAAAAAATACATATTCAATTGAATGAGAAGGTAATTTACTCAAGGCAATGCTCCCTTGCACCATTGGAGTGCCTGCTTCATCATCTGCCTCATAACATGAGTCAATTTTGACTTTTCTCAGTATCTTTCCTACAGATATTTAAGAATAGAAAACCACCAAAGAGAATTTTTTTAAAGCAGTGCTTACACCATTCATGAATTCATTTTTACCACTTTCTTTGAAGTATAGACTTCTGTACTGTGTAGGAGCCAGAGAAAGACTAAATTGATTATTGAAGAAATAGAGACATTAACCATCACCATTACCATTGGTTCCAAAGCAGAGATCCTAACACAGCCCTTGGAGATAGACTATTCCTCTATGGCTTCCTAGTTACCTGTAGAAAGCTCACCATCAGATGTGGGGTACTAGGTGATGAGTGTGTCTTGCCCCAGTAATTCACAAAGTTGTTTACAAAGACATAGTCTTCAATTACATTTAGCAAGAATCTTTTTAGCACTTAATTACTATGTGCCAGGACACAGGAAGTACTTACATCAATGAAAACATAGATCTTTTGAAATATTAAAGTCTAAATCCATTACTACTTTGATGGGCAAAAGAAGAACAAAGAGAATATAATTAAACAAAGAGAACATTTTAGACTCATTCATTTCAAGGGTAAATCCATTGATTTCTTTCTATAATTTGTTCACTTTCACATATAAAGAGAATGAACTTGACACCTTTTAAGACTAGATCCATGCCATTTTCCCTCTCAGTTCCCTTTGTGCCTAAATGTATGCACTTACAAAATAGCTAATCCAGGGTGTTGTTCAGTAGAACAAGCCCCAACATCTGGAAGTTTTAGAAAGTTTTAGTTTTAGAAAGAAAATACAGTTTTAGAAAGAAATGTATTAGGTCATTTGGTAAAAGAGACCATGTAAGGAAGGAAGTATGGCTCCATCTTTTCAAGGCTCTGGAAGGTTCACATTCTATAGGATTTAGACAAGGGTACCCACACATGAATCACACGTACACAGTTAAGCGATTTTGCCAGGGGGACACTTGAAAGCAAGGTAAATTGAGATGGATATGAGTCGATGTAAACATTAAAAAAAATGGGGCAAAGCTAAAGCACAAGGGAAAAAACCACAAGCTTGAGTGGATCCCCCCAAAAGCCCTGGGTGTGAGGACCTCAAACAAAAATGCTTTGGGTGAATCCATGACATGGGGGAACCCAAGATTCACTGTGGCCATCTCCAGCCTCTGTAGAGAATTATTAAAGTCAGGTGACATTCTGGGTGCAGACAACCTTTAATCACATAGGATTGGATTTATACAGTATAATAATTTTTCCAACCAATATAATAATTCATTTTTCCTATAGGGGGTTACGCGATGGAAAAAAGCACTTTATGCTAGACCATGGGGCATCAATCCCTAGCCCCAAGCAAATGCACTAATGGCACCAGAATGCTTACTTATTTGCCCTTTTTTCCCTCCAAAGTTCCCTTTGTTCAAATCCCTATTTTTCTTTTTAGAGGCAACTAGGTGACACATTGGATAGAACACTGCACTTGGTGTAAAGAACACTAGAATTCAAATCTGGCTTCAGGCACTTACTAGCTGTGTGATCCTATGGACAAGTAAGTAAAATGCTGTCTGCCTCAGTGTCTTCTTCTGTAAAAATGAGAATAATAATAGCACTCACCTTCCAGTCTTGTGAGAATCAGATGAGATAATATGTGTAAAGTACTTTGCAAACCTTAACATAATATATAAATGTTAGCTACTAGCTATTATTTCACCCAGTTATCCAAGAGAGTTGTTTTGAATGTTGAAATAATAGGCATAAGAAACTGGTTGTTTGTCCTGATTTCTGATTTTATCCAGCAATGAACAAATAGTTATACCTACAACATCAAAAATATAATATTTTCTGAATTATTGACATTTTCTTTGTTTTTTCCTTTGACTGTTATAATTGCTCCATGGAAAAAGAAAAAGGCATTGAAAATGATAGGTCAGCAATTGAAATAAATGGGGCTTTTTTTGGTAATTGATAACTCTAAAGTTCCTAAGTTTATTTCCTAAGCATAATTATAAGCAGCTGCCTAAGCATCCTTTGTATTTCCAGATCATACCCAGAACAGATTTCTTGAAAAGTTGGATGACAATGTGACCATTTGCATACTTTAGGGTGAAATCTACATGTAACCTCCTGAAGGGCAATGTCCACATGGAATCATATATCTCAAGGACCTGGGATACTTTTATGTATTCTGTGCATTCAGTAATTACAAAGGAGCATCTGAGACTTCTAAGCCTGGAAGCTCACCTCTTACCTGGTATGCCTCTTTTTACTAAGAGTTATGAATTCTATGAGTTCTGAAGTTTTTAAAAGTATTTAACTAGCTAAGTGAATACAATTATATGTTCATTAATTCGAAAAAGATCAGGCTCTAAAAGCTACAAAGGAAAAACCCAATGAATGAAGAAAGCATAATTTCCAAATTTTAACATGGAGCTGGATAGGCCCTATATTGAATTAGTGTATCAATAAATGCACATTGGACAGGCTCTACTGATTAAAAAAAAAAAACAACAGTTGAACCAGAATTGATTAGGGAATAGAGTCATTCAGTCAATAAACATTTATTAGTCACATACATTGTGCTAGACACTGGGCTAAGTACAAGAAAAAAAAAGACCACCCCTTCTCTCAAGGAACTCACAGTCTACTGGGGGAAACAATAGGCAAACAAATATGCACAAGGAGGCCAATTTTTTTTTGGATTTGTCACTTAGTATTTGTTGGAGAGTAAGGTTTAAGACAACAGGAAAAAATATTAGGGAGTGGATTGCATTTGAGGAAAAGTTTAGTGTTTTCAGTGATACCAAACTACTCATTGCTGCATAGGGACATATGGTTTTGGTTTTGGTTTTTTGGGGGGCAGTGGGGGTTAAGTGACTTGCCTAGAGTCACACAGCTAGTAAGTGTCAAGTGTCTGAGGTCAAATTTGAACTCAGGTCTTTCTGAATTCAGGTTCAGTGCTTTATCCACTGTGCCACCTAGTGGCCCCAGGACATAGGTTTGTTTTTTTCTTGGTGTGTGTGTGTGTGTGTGTGTGTGTGTGTGTTTCGTGAGGCAATTGGGGTTAAGTGACTTGCCCAGGGTCACAAAGCTAGTAAGTGTCAAGTGTCTGAGGCCAGATTTGAACTCAGGTCCTCCTGAATCTAGGGCCAGTGCACTATCCACTGTTCCACCTAACTGCCCCCAGGACATGTTTTTAACAAAAATATTCTTCCATTGGTATTAGAAGGCTTTGAATGATGGAACACCATCTTAGATCTTAGCCGAGTAACAATTTCCAGACATTCCAAAGGGAAGAGTTTTGTAGTGATCAGAATAAGGGAAATAATTATTTTAATATTATCTAGGATCACATTAATTGCTTTTTGGGGGGGGGTGCCACATTATTTCCTTTAAATAAATACACTAAAAATTCTGTGGTCTTTTCCGTAGACACTTTTGTCTAACCGGATCTCCTCCCCTATGGTAAAGACAATACTATCCCATTATATAGTGATCATCTCACACTCCTGAGGTCTTCCTATTTTGTGATGTCACAGATACAATAATTCTTCATTGGCTCACACTGTACCCCCAGAGTGCTCTGATAAAGAATTCTTTCCTAGCAGTATTTGGACTCAAGTGTTTAGGGAACTTGGTAACAATTATCTGTTCTTTGTTTTTTTTGCCCCCAACCCAATAAAGTCTAAGGGACAACTCTTAGTAAACCATAGATACACAAAACAAATACTTAAATGTTGTCTCATAGCTAGCCTAGGTGACAAGTATTATTAGCTTACTTCCTCTCACTTCTGACATGACTTGTATGACCTTAGACAAGATGTAAGGGTTTTTTTCACTTATAAAGTGAAGGTGTTGGAATTGATGACATCTAGGTCATTATTAGCTCTAAATCTATATTCTTCTGGATTCAGAGGAGGAAATTATCATTGACATAGTCTTTAGTGGAGTAGGATATATGACATATAGGGACTGTGTGTGTGTATATATATATATATGTGTGTGTATGTATGTGTATGTGTATATGCATACACACACATATATATCTGTATATATATAAGCTATATGTTTATATACAATTAACATATTTATGCCAGGCTTCAAAGTAAGGATCCATCTTGAAGAATGAATATGAATGGAGCATTTTGGTAAAGAGGTCAAAGCAGAGAGACAGATGATAATAGGTCCAAACTAGAAGCCCCAGTTTGGACAAATACAAGGATTTTAGAGACTCATAGGAAAAACCATATGAATTGATGCAGAGGGAAAACAGTACCAGAGCAATTTGCATAATGGTTACAAATATACAAATGCAAATGATATGAAAAGATAATGACATGCTTGATCTTATTTCCAGAAAATGCTTTGATGATGAAACATCTCTCCTTTTCTCTGAGGGGTGATAGACTATAGGGATGGATCTTTGTATTGTTGTCAGTTGTAGTCTCTGTCATTTATTGTTTTCTTCCATTGTTTTAAGAGAGGATTCTGTGGAGGGAGTAACAGTTATTAAGAAGTTACAGTGAAGTAAAGTAATAGTGGCAGGAGTATTGGTGGTGAGTGTTAGCTGCCTGGCTAAAGGGTTTATTTAGCAATGATCCCCAACCATCCCTGACTCTTTCCATTCCTTTCTGCTGTTCCAAAGAACAGTATGCTCTCAGGTGATTGGTCAGTTATTTAGCAAGCTCAGGAAGATGGCAGCTATAGTATATTGTTTGGCCACCAGTTAGGCCTCTAGCTACCCAGGAATAGCCCACATCCCTTCTCCATTCCTCACCACTCTGTACTCTTCAGGCTAGATAGTGACCAAGCTAGCTTGACTTCAAGTTTAATGACATTATATGACAAAATGATCTAGAACAGAGCTTCTTAAACATTTTTCATTTGTGACCCATTTTTTCCAGGGATATTTTTACTCAACCCCAGGTACAGAAGTATATAAAATAGGTAACCTTACTGTTTCCAAATTTTTCATGATTCCCACATTAAGTTACATGACCCTATATGGGGTCATGACTCACAGTTTAAGAAGCTTTGATCTACAGTATGCCCCAAGTGAATAAAATGCAAAACTTTCATCAACTTTTCAATATGCATTGCGATGAGCTAACTTTAGTCTAAATTATGGCCCACTAAATAAGTAGGTGGCACAGAGGCAGGTATGTGCTACAGTGGATAGAATGCCAGGCCTGGAGTCAGGAAGACTCATCTTTCTGAGTCGAAATCTGGCCTCAGACACTTACTATCTGTGGGACCCTGGGCAAGTCACTTAACCTTGCTTGCCTCAGTTTCCTCATATGTAAAATGAGCTGGAGAAGGAAATGGCAAGCCATTCCACTATCTCTGTCAATAAAACCCAAATAGGGTCATGTAGAGTTGGACAGGACTGAAATGACTGAACAACAACAATAATAAGTAGAACTTCATTGTTCATTGTTAATGGCCACTTGATGAACATAGTAGAGGAAATACAAGCAAACAGAAAGAAAGTTAAGTTTCAAGCAGCATGCTGCAATATAATGGGAGCTTGGGTTTCTTCCACTCTTCTCCTACCTTCTGGAGGATAGGGATTTCAATAGGTCTTGAAACTTTCCCAGTAAGAACTCTGATGAAACAAAGGAGAAAGAGGTGGACTGTAATCCACTTGATCCCACTGGTGCACTATATTTGTGGAGTCACAGTCATCTGCCAAACTTGCTCCCAACCATGTGCCACATCTACTCTAGCTCTCCCCCTTCTTCAATTCCTCAAGTCTATTACAAGCCAGTCCACTCTTGGTCTCTAACAGGTCAATGAATGGTTTTTCAAATAAATCTCAGTTTGCACTTTCTTTTGACCAGTTCATGGCCAATAGGGGAATGTACTTTTCCCTTGTTCTCTGCCACATGACCTTAAAAGCATGGAGTCTGGGGGCAAGGGGCAAGTTCTCACCCCCTCCTCCATCTCTGTCTAAATTGCTGAAAACTCTGAGTGGAAGTTCTCCAAGGGCAAAAGAGATGAAAATCCAAAAACTCTGGGAGAGATAATTCCACAGAAATTCCTGAGCTTATTCAAGTCTTTTTGATCTCTCCACCCTGCTACTCCTGGAAGTCTTAGAAAACTAGGAAAGGATGAAAAAAAAATGCCTGCTTTTAAGACTCAGATCTGAGACTTAGTAACCATCTGACTTAAGCTTTTTTTGCCTCATTTTTGCTATAAGTAAAATGGGAATAATTATATTTGCGGGGCCTTTCTCACAAGGTAGTCTTAAGGAAAGCACTTTGTAAGTTAGAAAATACTAAATAAATATGAGAAATTACAATTCAAAGGAGGGGTATTACTTTTGATTAATTATTACTAGTTAGAATTAGTAGCTTTTATACAGCCTGTGAAATTAGTCAAGCAAATATTTCTGGATTTCAAGATGAGGACTTTAAAATGGAAGAACTGCATGCTCTGCTTTACCTAATGGGTTGATAAACTGCTGGATTGTGAATACATTGTTCCACATTAGCCTGGGAGTGAAAGATAAGAAAGCGCATGCTTTGTCTGCAGATCAAGCAAGTTGTCATTCAAAACTGCAAAATATAGCTAAGGAGTTTAAGAGCTGAGGGGAACATAAGTTCAAGACCCAGGAGGGGAGCATAAGACCAGACAATATACCAATTAATGGAATTAAACTGAAAAGATTTAAAATGGAGTTCCCTCGGGAGACAATGTAAAAGAAAAGACAGTTAATTCAATAAGGACAAAAGGATAAGTGAGCTAACTATGAGAGGATCAGAATATTTAAAGTTGATGGTGTCTTAAGAATTAAAGAACACTGGCTTCTGATTGCTGTGAATTTATTATGTCCTAGTAGCTAGTTCTAATTTGGTCCCCTTCATCCTCCGAACAAATATGCTCATCCTTAGATTCCACTACAAAAGAAATAATCCTTTTTGCTGCAGTCAAACCATGAAACTGATTGTGATCAGCAGCCATTCAAAGGAGAACAAATGAAGGGCCTGTCCATCATTCCACTCAAGTTTTTGTCCATCTGTCACATTAGGTTTCAAAGGCTGCACCATGATTTGGGTGAGTGTATTGAGGGTTGGGAGTTGGTAGTCAATTAAGTTATACCTTAGAAGATTTAAATTAATTTTACAGTTGGGAAAAATGCTCAGATGAACCCCATGGTTGCAAATGTATAAGCACAACTTTTCATTCGCTAAGGAGATTTAGAGTTCCAAAGAATGGCAGGGGGTAGCTAATATAGGCCAGTTAAATGAATAAGAACATTTTTGTGGCAAATAACTGAAGAGTTTTGAATTTTAAAAAATGCAGTTATGGTCTTTGTTCCCTAGGAACAGAGTCCTGTAATATGTCCCTAACCAATTTATCTTTAAAGTACACATCGCCCCTTAGGTTCCAGCATGGGGTAGGTTAAAACCCCATCCAGATACCAATAGCGAAAAAATCCTATTAGCTTAGTTTTGGTAAACCAGCCTTAGCTCAAGGCAGTATGCAAAGGAATCTTACACGATCCAGGGTTGGATGGCTCCTAGTAAAGTATGGCTGGTATTAAAGAATAACTATAACTATATATAACTATAATACCTTACTATGGCTCCTTTAGGTTTGTAGAGTGCTATATATACATTATCTCATCTGAGATATTTGCTGGAAGCAGGGGGACAGTCATTCTTGGTGAGAAGCAGGGTAAAAGGTCACGCATTCTTGTTAGTTTTTTCCACCTAGCTGAGCCCCTTTCATTTACATGGAATATGTGGGACATGAGGGTGGACTGAGAAAAATCTTCTACTCCAATTTTACCCAGCTTCTTTGGAGTCTGGCTAACTGAGGGCCAGGGGAATGATGTGCTTTGGTCATGGGCATAATAGGAATTAAAGAGAATTTTTTGACTAAAATCAGAGGAGTTCAATTGAGAGATTACAAAAGAGGAGGGGACAGAGAAGAGAAGACTGTTCATGTGGCGAGTTCCAAGAGGTTACTGCCTTTCCTCTGCAATCTTGGCTCTGCCCCTCTAAGTCTAACTCAACAATCACACCTATTATTCCTTTCAGCACCTGAGAATGTGTTTCATCTGGGCCTGGCAAGAATTAATCAGGAATAGCTAATTATTCTCTTACAAATTCCCTTCTTAGCTTGTAGTCCAGTTTTTCCACGGAAAATTTTTGTTTTGTCCTTTCAAATACAGAGGTCACTGTCCTTGGCAGAAAGAGCAAGCAACATAGGAGTTTAATAGCTCTGCTTTTTCTTTCTCCTCTCTTATCATCTCATAATCCATCCCCAGCCAGTGACCTGTCCCTTCTTTAATTCTATTAACTCTTATTTTTGAAGTGAAGAGTATGACAAACCAAACAAAAATATACTACCTCCTTCTTATTTCTTCACCAAATTGAGATCATTCTGAATGTTAGGATGTCTGGTACTGTTCTCACAGGACCATGACATGCTTTTGTGTCTCTCCTTTGTTACCTCTCCTTGCTATAATACACTTCACATGTAGAGGCAGCATGGGATGGTATACTTGTTGGAATCCTTGAAATCTCAAGAAGACTTAAATTACGATAACTCCCTTTTATCACTTACCAGCTTGGTAACTCTGAGTTGCCCACTTACCCTCTTCAAGCCTCAGTTTCCTTATCTATAAAATGAGAACAAAAATAAAAGTTCTGATTGTTTTTGTTTTTGGAGAGGCTATTGTGGTTAATTGACTTGCCCAGGGTCACACAGCTAGTAAGTGTCAAGTGTCTGAAGGTGGATTTGAACTCAGGTCCTCCTGAATCCAGGGCCACTGCTCTATCCACTGTGCCACCTAGCTGCCCCCAAAGCTCTGATTGGTTTTAATCAGTTCTCTATATACACAGGACAAGTTTCCTCCCATGATTTTAGAAGACATTCTAGGCTATAGTTCTTTTTAAAAATAGTATTTTATTTTATTTTTTCCAATTATATGTAAAGATCACACTTGATCATCACATAGTATTGTTGTTACTGTGTAAAATGTTCTCTTGTTTCTGCTCACTTCACTCAGCATCAGTTAATGTAAGTCTTTCCAGGTTTTTCTTAAATCTTCCTGCCCATCATTTCTTACAGCATAATAGCATTCCTTTACATTTATATACCACAACTTGTTCAGTTATTCCC
The DNA here is from genome assembly GCF_019393635.1 of Dromiciops gliroides. Lineage (NCBI taxonomy): Eukaryota > Metazoa > Chordata > Mammalia > Microbiotheria > Microbiotheriidae > Dromiciops > Dromiciops gliroides. The sequence continues at coordinate 243,021,058 of NC_057861.1, read as the reverse complement.
CAGTTGATGAGTATCCCCTCAATTTCCAATTTCTTGCCACCACAAAAAGGGCAGCTATACATATTTTTGTAATTGTGGGTTCTTTTCCCTCTTTATGGTCTCCCTGGGATATAGACCTAATAGTGGTATTTTTGGTCAAAGGATATGCACAATTTTATAGCCTTTTGAAATAGTTCCAAACTGCTCTTGAGAAAGGTTGGATCAGTTCACAATTCTACCAATAATGCATTAGTATTTCAATTCTTCAATATTTTCTCCAACATTTATCTTTTCCTTTTTTTTTGTCATATTAGCCAATCTGATAGGTGTTAGGTGGTACTTCAGGGTAGCTTTAATTTGCATTTCTGTAATCAATAGTGATTGAGAATATTTTTTCATATATCTATAGATAGCTTTAATTTTTTCATCTGAAAATTTCCCATTCAAATCCTTTAACCATTTCTCAATTGGGCAATGACTTGTATTCTTAGAAATTTGATTCAGTTCTCTATATATTTCAGAAATGAGGCTTTATCAGAAAAACTGGCTGTAAAATTTCTCTCCCAACTTTCTGCTTTCCTTCTAATTTTGGCTGCATTGCTTCTGTCTGTACAAAACCTTTTTTATTTAATGTAATCAAAATGATCCATTTTGCATTTCATAATATACTCTATCTCTTGTTTGGTTATAAATTTTTTCCTCTCCATACATCTGAGCCATAAACTTCCCATGACCCACCCATGAGCAATTGATACATTTCCATTTGTTTAGATCTGACTGTATTTGTGTGAAAAGTGTTTTGTGTGTTCCTATAATTCCTGGGTTTGTCTGGCAAATAGACTCCCTAATACTTTATATTGTCTACAGTTATTGTAAATTGAATTTCTCTATCTGTTGGTGCTGGACTTAGTTGGTCATGTATAATAGAAATGCTGATTTATGTGGCTTTATTTCATATCCTGCAACTTTGCTAAAATTGTTAATTGTTTCAAGTAGTTTTTTAGTTGATTCTTTAGGATTCTTTAAGTATACTATCATATCATCTGCAAAGTGTAATAGTTTTGTTTTCTCCTTGCCTATTCCAATTCCTTCAATTTCTTTTTCTTCTCTTATTGCTAAAGCTAACATTTCTAGCACAGTAATAGTGGTGATGATGGACATCACTAGTGTTTTGCTTCTGGCAACCACTCAATCTACCCTTCCTTCTATCAGCACCCCATCCTTTTCTTTCCCCTTCCCCCTCTTAACTCCCTATAGTGTAAAAGAAATTTCTCTACCCAACTTAGTGTGTATTTTTCCCTCTTTGAGCCAAATTAGGTGAGAATAAGATTAAAACAATACTCACTCCTCCCTTCTTTCCCATTATTGTAGTAGGTGTTTTGTGCTTCTTTATGAGATGTAATTTACCCTAGTCTGCCTCCATTTTTCTTGTCTACCAGGACAATCCTTTTTGTTACCCCTTAAGATTTTTTTAAATATCATCACATCAAAGTTACCTTTTACTCACACCCTCAGTTTATGTATGCTCCTTATATCTTCCCAAATAGAGATATAGTTCTCAAGCATTGTGAGTTTCTTCTTCCCATATAGGGATGTAAACATTTTACCCTTATTAAATAATATGTCTTTTTATATTTTGCTTTTTTATGCTTCTCTTGAATCTTGTATTTGAAGACTGAATTTTCTGTTTAGTTCTGGACTTTTCATTAGGAAATTTTTAAGTCCCCTATTTCATTAAATGTACATCATTTCCCCACTGAAAGAATATGCTTAATTTTGCTAGGTAGTAAATTCTGGGTTGCAATCCAAGCTCTTTTGCCCTCCAGAATATCATATCCCAAGCCCTTTGATGCTATAACATTGAAGATTCCAGGTCCTGTGCAATCCTGATTGTAGTTCCTTTATATTTATATTTTTCCATTCTGGTTACCTGATGTATTTTCTCCTTCACCTGATAAATCTGCAATTGGCTAAAATATTCCTTGGAATATTTGGGGGTTTCTTTCAGGATGTGATTGGATTCTTTCAATGACTATTTTTTCCTCTGGTTCTAAGAAAGTGGGGCAATTCTCAATGATAATTTTGTGAAATATGCTGCCCAGGCTCCTTTTTTATTATGGCCCTCGGGTGGTCCAACAATTCTTAAATTGTCCCTCCTGGATCTATTTTCCATGTGTGTCGTTTTTCTGAATAGGAATTTTATATTTTTTTCTACTTTTACATTGTTTTGGTTCTGCTTTATGCTTCCTGATGTCTCATTGAGCCATTAGCTTACATCTGCCCAATTCTGATGCTTAAGGAATTATTTTCTCTAATCAGATTTTGCTCCTCCTTTTCCATTTGACCAATTGTATTTTTTTGTGGGGGGCAATGAGGGTTAAATGACTTGCCCAGAGAGACACAGCTAGTAAGTGCCAAGTGTCTGAAGCCAGTTGTATTTTTTAAGGAGTTGTTTTCTATTTCAAGCTATTGACTCTCTCTTGGATAACTCTCATTTCTTTTATTTATTTATTTGTTTATTTATTTTTCTAGTTACATGTAGAGATAGTTTTCAACCTTTGTATAAGATTTTTAGTTTCAAATTTTTCTCCCTTCCTCCCTTCCCTCTCCCCTCTTCCCTAAGACAGCAAGCAATCTGATATAGGTTATATACGTACAATCACACTAAACATATATCTGCATTAGTCATGCTATGAAAGAAGAATCAGAGCAAAACGGAAAAACCTCAAAAAAAAGGAAAACAAAAAAAAGGAGAAATAGTATTGTTCAATCTGCATCTGGATTCTACAGTTCTTTCTTTCTTTCTTTCTTTCTTTCTTTCTTTCTTTCTTTCTTTCTTTCTTTCTTTCTTTCTTTCTTTCTTTCTTTCTTTCTTTCTTTCTTTTTTTGATTTGGAGAGCATTTTCCATCATGAGTCCTTTGAAACTATCTTGGACCACTGTACTGCTGAGAACAGTCAAGTGTATCAGTTGATCAACACACGATGCTGTTGATACTGTGTACAATGTTCTCCTGGTTCTGATCATCTCACTCAGCATCAGTTCATGTGAGTCTTTCCTGATTACTCTGAAACCCGCTTCCTCATCATTTATTCACATTGATTTTTTTTAAAACTTTGTGTTCTAAATTTTTTCCTCCCTCCCTCTCTCCTCAACCCTCCCTATGGAATCAAGCAATTCAATATAAATCATACATGAGCAGTTATGGCAAGCATCTTCACATTAGTCAAGTTGTGAAAAAAATATACAGAATAACTTTGGAAAGAGGAATTAACAATTAAGATTATATTTCAATCTGTATTCACATACCATCAGCTCTTCCTCTGTTGATGGTTTGCATTTTTTATACATCTGATATTATCCTGGTCATCATTTCTTTCACAGTTGCTATTGCTAACTGTATTACACTCCATCCTATGCCCTCCCCTTGATATTTACTTTATTTTCTATCTTCCCTCAAAATATACCTCCTCAAAAATATTTTGCTTTTTACTGCCCCTCCCCCAATCTGCCCTCCCCTCCTCCTCTCCTCCACTTATCCTCTTCCCCTCCCACTTTCCCTTAGGGAAAAATATATTACTATACCCACTTAAGTGTTTATGTTGTTTCCTCTTTGAAACAATTCTCATGAAAGTAAGGCTCACTCATTCCCCCACTACTTCCCCATTTTCCCCTCCACTCCATAGCTTTTTCTTGTTTCTTTTATGTGAGCTTTTTTCACCCTTCCACCTCTCCCTTTCCCTTTCTTCCAGTGAATTCCCCTACCCCTTTCCTTTATTTTAAAGATGTCCTCATGGATCTGCTAGGTGATACAGTGGACAAAGCACCAGCCCTGGATCCAGGAGGCCCCAAGCCCAAATCTAGACCCAGACATAAGCCGCCCCATCCTGCCTGCCTCACACAAAAAAAAGACAAATGCTTTACAGATATCATTCATTCACATTCAATTCACACCTGTGCCTTCTGTCTATGTATATTCCTTTCCGATGTCCTAATACTGAGAAAGTTCTTATGAGTTGGAAGCATTATCTTCTCAAGTAAGAATATAAACAGTTTAACCTTTTAATGGCCCTCATGATTTCTTTTTCCTGTTTACTTTTTTTTTTTTTGGTGAGGCAATTGGGGTTAAGTGACTTGCCCAGGGTCACACAGCTAGTAAGTTTTAAGTGTCTGAGGCTGGATTTGAACTCAGCTCCTCCTGAATCCAGGGCCAGTGCTCTATCCACTGCACCACCTAGCTGCCCCTTCCTGTTTACTTTTTTATGCTTCTCTAGGGTCTTGTATTTGAAAGTCAAATTTTCTATTCAGTTCAGGTCTTTTCATCACAAATGCCGGGAAGTCCTCTTTTTTCATTGAAGTCCCATTTGCCCCGGAAACATTATAATCAGTTTTGTTTGGTAGGTTATTTTAGGTTGTAGTCCCAGTTCCTTTGCCCTCAGGAATATCATGTTCCATGCCCTCTGGTCCTTTAATGTAGAAGCTGCTAAAGTCCGTGTTATCCTGACTGTGGCTGCACCGTATTTAAATGCCCTTTTTCTAGCTGCTTGTTTATTTTCTCCTTGACTTGCGATCTCTGGAATGTGGCTATAATATTCCTGAAAGTTTTCCTTTTGGGATCTGTTTCTGGAGACGATTGGTGGATTCTTTCAATTTTTATTTTACCCTCTACCTCTAGAATATCAGGGCAATTTTCCCTGACAATTTCTTGGAAGATGATGTCCAGGCTCTTATTTTGGTCATGGTTTTCAGGTAGACTAATGATTTTCAAATGATCTCTCCTGGATCTATTTTTCAGGTAAGCTGTTTTTCCACAGAGATATTTCATATTGCCTTCTATTTTTTTCATTCAATTGGATTTGCTTTACTGTGTCTTGGTTTCTCATAAAGTCACTAGCTTCCATTTGTTCAATTCTAATTCTTAGGGCAATTGTTTTCTTCAGAGAGTTTTTCTATGTCCTTTCCCATTGGACTTTTCAAGATGTTGACTTTTTTCTCATGAATCTCTTGCATTGCTCTCATTTTCCTTTCCATTATTTCCTCCACCTCTCTAAATCTTCTTTCTATCTCTCCTACTTTCTCTTCAAAATCCCTTTGGAGTGCTTCCATGGCCTGAGACCAATTAATATTTTTCTTGGAAGCTTTGGATGTTGGAGCTTTGATTTTGTTTTTATCTTCTGAGGGTATATTTTGGATTATCTTTCCTCCAAGGAAGCTCTCCATCATGCACTGTTTTCTTTGCCAACTCATCTCAAGCCAGAAGTAGATGTCTGATTGAAATCTGATTCTCTATGGTCAGAAGCTTGGTGTGCCTGTGCCCCTCCCCCACTGGGCTGCTACCACTCAATTTGGCCCAGCAGTTCAGAACCAGGGCACTTCACCTCAACTCCAGCAGAGGCTACAGCCACTTCACCCAACCACCGATCCCCCTCACTAGTCTGCAAGTGGAGCCTCAGAAGAAGCAGCTGGCACACGGAAAACTCTGAGTTGTCTGTTCCTGGGTGGGTCCAGGCTGCGTGCTGCACTCCTATTTCAGACCAATCAGCAGGTGATCTCAATCGCAGTTTCTGGCTAGAAATTACATTCACTCTGTTCTTATGTGAGTTAGGCTGCTTTGGGTGTTTTTTTCATGGCATTATTTGGGAGTGAGTGGGTGGGTTTATTGGGAGCTTGTGGGAGTCACAGCCTCTCTTCCTCATCTACCTCTCATCTCTTTTCCCAATTTTTCTTCTATCTCTCTTATTTGATTAATAAAATCCTTTTTTTGCTATTCCAAGAGGTCATTTTGGTCTGGAGACCAATTTGTCTTCTCCTTTGAAGCTTCACATGTGGGTATTTTGCCAGTGTTGTCCTCTTCTGAGTTCGTGTTTTGGTCTTTCCTGTTGTCATAGTAGCTTTCAATGCTGGGGGTTCTTTTCTCTTTCTTATTCACATTTTAGCCTATTTTGTACCTTTTAAAGTTGAACTCTGATTCTGGGGTAGAGGGGTCACCGTTCCAAGCTTTTGCTGGGGGCCAGGGATTTCGTAGCTGACTTTCTGCTCTGAGGCCTCAGAGGCTTGAGGTTTGCTCACTGCACTTGGGTGACCCAGCCTAGTTTCACCTATTGTGTCGCAGATACCCCTGCTAGCAGATTGCCTTCTGCATTGGGGCTGGGAACCTCAGAACTGGCCTGCTGTACTACTAGCCTGCTGAACCAGGATTGAGGTAACTCAGCTGCTAATCTGTGTTCTGGCTAGGAGCTTTCTGCTTTTGTGCCCAGACACCCTCTGCTCTGCCCTGTACTGTACTACCCTTTTATTGAAGTGAGACAGACCTTTCTTGAAGTCCTTTTAGGTTATCTTAAGCCAGAAGATGTTTTCACTCTGTCTTTTTGTAATTTTTTTCATCTAGAATTGGTTTAGAGGCTTAATGTAATCTTTCCTAGGGAAATTTAGCAGAGCTCAGGCAACTTCCTGAATTCTCTCTACTATCTTAACTCTATTACCAGAACTCTTAGGCTATGTGGTTTTTTTTTTTTTTTGTGGTATTGAATAGAATTTTATTTTCCAAAATATATGTAAAAACAAAATTTTAACATCAATTTTTTAAAAAGCTTTGTGTTCCAACTTCTCTTCCCCCCCACTCAATTCGCACCCCCCACCCACAAGAACTCAAGCAATTCAAAATAAGTTATAGATGAGTAGTCATGGAAAAAATCCTGTATTAGCTAGTTGTGAGAGAAAACAGTCAAAACCCCCAAAACTTTAGATTAAGCAATTGTCAAAGAGGAAAAGAAAAAAAATATTTAAAATGTGTTTCCATCTGTTTTCAGATACTATCAGTTCTTTCTCTGCAGATGGGCTGCAATCTTCATAAGTCTTTCAGGGTTATATTGGATCATTGCCTTGCTGAAAATAACCACATGCTTCCCAGCAGATTATCTCCCACTCTTGCTGTTATTTTGTATATAGTACATTTCACTCTGCTTCAGTTCATGTAGACCTTTCCAGGTTTTTCTGATAACATCCTGTTCATTATAACCTGTATATAGTACCTTAAGCTTGACAGAGAATTTTCTTCATAAAAGCCCAGAAAAGTAGGTACCATATGAATATGAAGGGATGATATCTGTAAAGCATTTATGTTTTGTTCTTTGTAGTGCAGACAGGGTGGGGCGTCTTATGCCTGGGGCTGGATTTGGCCTTGGGACCTCCTGGGTCCAGGGCCTGTGCTTTGTCCACTGTGCCACCTAACTAATCCATGATGATATCATTAAAATAGGGTTGAGGTGTAGGAGGAAAAAGCTGAGGGGAGGGAGAAGGTGAGAGATGATCTGGGGAGAGGTAGTTCACATGAAGGAAACAAGAAAAAAGCTTATGGAGGAGAGTAGAAGAGGGGGAAGGAGTTGGGGAGTGAGTGAACCTGAATATCATCAGAATTGGCTCAAAGAAGGACTAACATACTCAAGTAGGTATAGTAATATATTTTTTGCCCCAAGTAGGGAGGGGAGGGAGAAAAGTGGAGGGGGGAAGAAGGGAAAGAGGAAAGGGCAGATTGGGAGAGAGAGCAGTAAAAAGCAAAACACTTTCAAGGAAGATGAAGATGTTCTGCATTACTGCACCAGTATGATATATTGAATTGCTTGATCTCATAGGGAGGGTTGAAGAGGGAGGGAGGAAGAAAAATTTAGAACACAGAATTAGCTCAGGGACCCTGATCTCATTGGAGTGGGCTCATGGAGGGAATAGCTTTCATACCCAATTGGGAGGAGCAATCTATTTAACCCTGCAGGAAAATAGGAGGGGAAGAGGATAAGGAAGGAAGGGTGAAAAAAGGGAGTGCAGAGCGAGGGAGAGGATAGTCAGAAGTAAAACACTTCTGAGGAGGAATAGGTAAAAAGAAGATAGAATAAATGTCATGGGAATAGAGTGGGATAGAGGGAAAAAGTTATGATGATTGATTATAAAGGGTATGGTTCTTAACAATCCTGATTCCAAAACCTAGAATAGGTCTAGAATTGCCATTTCTATACCTTGGCCTTTCAGAAGACAATCGCCAGTTGCCAAGGCCCTGGACCCCTCCTCTTCTGAGACCAATCTGACATCCCCATTCAACATTTTTTCCAACTTATCATTGATATTTCCCTTCACTTGTTTGCTTTGATAGATGTAAAAATTACCAAATTAATTCTCTTTCCAGTCTTCATAATTCATGGCATGTAGCAAATGACCAGCAGGGGGATTCATGCCAACACCTTGTTCTGAAAATTAGGAATATTGATGAAAAGCTCTTGTTTTGGCCTAGTGAGAACTGAAAGGTTAATGTTCTTTTATATTTAGAGTAACCAATGCTGCCCTAATGCTATAGAACTTGTTTGACTCATACTTCACTGTAATTGTGCTTAGTCAGCAAGATATTATCCTCAAACATGGTTCTGAAGTTGCTGACTATGAACTCCATTGAATATAAAACGAGTCTCTGAGACGTCTAGCCAATAAAAATTCTGTTCCCAGGGAGTCACTTTCTTCTGATGAATACCTAAGACATCCTTGCAGAGTTTTCATGGGTGCTTTGAGTTCAGTGACCAGGTCAGGGACAGAAGAAGTAAGAACAAGGGCTCCGTAGGAAGTAAGAGCATTGCTGGCTTCTGCTGGTTTTATACTATAAGTACAAACACACCATTCATAATGTTACCTTCCTCTCCTCAAGCAAATTTCATAAGGCAAGGGTCAGGTATAGCTGCATATAGCTTAGTTCTAGGTCCAGGTATCATGAGTGTCCTTTATTCTAAAATGGTCACTGGAGATCTGTCCTTGTTCTACTTCTAAATGACTTTCAGGAAAATAGGGAATTTAGGGGAAAAGCCAAAGTTTTGGGAAACCCTAATAGGCTAAAATCAGTTGGTCCAATCAGACTTTCTTTCAAGCCCAATCTCTGATAAATACCTTTGAATAGGTGCCAATTTGGGCCACTGGTTGTTATCTGTGGCTTAAGGAAGACAGACTGATGAAAGTACTCAGATTATTTATTATTATTGTTGTTGTTGCAATTCAATTATTATGCAGTGTGTGTGCGTGCCTACAATAACCTAGTGATGCTTTGGCATCCTCATTTCAAAAATACAGACTGATTCTTGTCTGTCTGCTGAACAGTGGCCAAACTGCTCAGATTAATACCAAATCTACAATCTGAAAGGGCAGCTTTATCATAAATGGGTTCCACTGTAAAATCACATAAATGTTTCATGTAAAATTAGGTCTGTCCTATCCAGAAGTAGGTAATTATATGCATTCAAAGGTGCTTCTTAGTATTTTTGTTTTTTCAATAGCTGATTCTTCATTTCCCTGAAAATACATTTAAAAAACTTCTCACATTATATAGATACAACAAAATATTCTTTTTATATTTCACTTTATTTTTTTTTTACTCAGAAAGGAACTGGAACAGGAATACTTGTCTAAAATGAGAAAAAAATCAATTTTCTATGTTATTATTACTAGCATCATTGGTACCACTTCTTTTCAAAGTTTATTGCCTTCTAACTTCATTTGTTCCATTTAGCCATGAACATCATAAAACTTCACACATAGGCATGAAGGCAAGGAAAAGATGTTATTTTAGTGATCCTGGGAGTGAGAAATCTTCTTTTTTCTCCTTTTTATAACTGACCTTTTTGGAAAGAAATCCCACTTGAGAAGTCCCAATTTAATTTGTTACATTTTTCAAACTAGCCTGTCACTCATTTTTTAATGTTGCAGTATTTCTTAATGCCTAGAAGTGGAGCCAACACCCATTTCTGTAGTTTTTAACACTCTTCTGTGGCCTCACATATTGAAAGCTCCCCTCATTAAGAATTTACTGTTTTGTGCACATCTTCACTTTATGGGGTTTCTATACATTGGAATGGGTATTTGCTCAACAGTAGTCAATAAAATGTCTTATAACTATACTTAGTTGGATGTTACTAAACAGAAAGTATCTCCTTTTGCTAGGAAGATGGAACATAGTTCAGATGAAGGTTATGTTTTATAAGCCTCACTACAGAGTGGAATTGAGCTAGAAATTTCTCTTATTTCCTTGGGTCATACTGTATTTCATTTAAAATAAGGTAGAAGGAAGAGGATAAATCAACCAACAAAAAGTATAGTGAGGAATAGGAATAAGGTTGGATTATTCAACATATATAAGGCATATATAACTTGACATCACAGATTATTTCTGAAAAAACATATTAGGTGAAACAATGTTACAGGGGTATATTCATTCCACATCACTAATTATAGTATATATTATTATTGCAAATGTGTGTTGGTGAAAGCAAAAGAAATGCCTGTAGTTGAAGAGTATGTGGGGTATTTAATGGAAGTTAGTACTTGGGCAGATTAATGATACTAATATGAATTGACCAAGTCTCTGTGGTCCTCATATGCTTGATATAATTTTTATATCACATTGTAATTAGGTACAGTCAAACTGGTTCTTTGGGTGAAGTGGCTAATTTCTCCTTTTGGAAGGCTATTAGGCTCACTCTTTCTTTCTTTCTTTCTTTCTTTCTTTCTTTCTTTCTTTCTTTCTTTCTTTCTTTTTCTTTCTTTCTCTTTCTTTCTTTCTCTTTCTTTCTTTCTTTTTTGGTGAGGCAGTTGGGGTTAAGTGACTTGCCCAGGGTCACAGAGCTAGTAAATGTTAAGTGTCTGAGGCCGGATTTGAACTCAGGTCCTCCTGAATCCAGGGACAGTGCTCCATCTACTGCACCACCTAGCTGCCCCTAGGCTATTTCAAGGATACCATGTTCCAATGGACTTACACTAACAATGACAAATCTTTTAGCCTGGCAAGAGTTTGATGTAGGCCATGGAAAGGATAATCTTCACAATATACACTAAGGATATCCCAAGGGAACACAGTTCTCCTGATGCAGTGGAGAAGCTACCTCTGGTTATGGGGAAGAACTCTGGTGGTTAAATGTTTTGAAGAATAATTAAAGCTGAAGAGATTATGGGAGGAGGATAAAAAAGAAGAATCAAGAGTTAAATTGATAGGATCATTAAGACTTGGTTGTACAGGAACATCAAATTGCTTTTTCCTTATATTCCACTAACTTTCTTTAAATTTGACCATTTCAATTAAACTAATTTTACTGTCTAAATTCTTAAGTTTTCCTCCTAAGAATTTAAGTAAGCATTCTGCTACAGGTTAACTCAGTATGTAGGTGAGTTTAGTATTACAAGAGGAGGTAATGAAAAATAAGTATATCTTAGACAATGTTTTTAATTGACTATACAGACACACACATGCACATCCATGTTAGGCAAGTCAATATTATCAATATATGAACTGCTGAAAGCTTTATTTCAGAAATTAGGTTTATACCATATTCCACAATAAATTAAAAATGGAAGCATGACTTAAAAATTAAAGATTACATCATTAAAAAACCTAGAAGATAAGTAGATCAAATATTATCTCATGGCTATGGATAAAAGATGTATTCTTAACTAAAAAGAGATACAGCCAATTATAAAAGAAGATATATACTATTTTCATTACATTAAATTTAAAAAACATTATGCACAAGCAATACTAATGGACCTAAAATAAGAAAAGAAGTGATGAATGGGAAAAGCAAATTATATAAAATCTCTCAGATAAGAGTTTGGTATCCAAGATACATAGACAACTAATAGGGATACAGGTATGCATAAATATGTTTGAACATACATGTGTGTTGGGGTGTCTATTAGGAGGTGAAAAATAGAAACAATGAATGGCAACAAATTCATGACAGTACTTTTTTTGGTAGCAAAGAACTAGAAAAGAGATTGATGATTATCAATTAGTAATATATGAATAGAATAGATTATTTATTAATTAATCTAATGAAATTATTACTAATATAATGAAATTATAAAAAATGATCAATATGAAGGAAACAGACGTGGGAAGAGAGTGAAGTAAGCAGAACCAAAAAAAAAATTTTTAATATGCTCAATGTACAAGAAAAGGACAATGACCACTAAACAATTGAAAGTGAATGTTGCAAAATTACAAAGAACAAGTATGGGTCCAAGGAAGAATATAATAAAATGATACCTCTCCCCCAATTTATTTCCCATGGCAGGAAGTCCTCACATATGGAAAATTGTCTATATTTTAATTTTTTTATGTTTTGATAGGTTTTGATTATTGTATTTTTAATTTCTCTTTTTCCCCTTTAAAATATATTTATTATATCATAGACTTCTTTGGGAGGGGGAGAACATAAGAGGAAATTTAGGTGATCTAAGAAAAAGAAATAAAATTTACTTTAAAATGATGTTATTGTGAAATACTATTGTTTCAGGAAATGTGATATGTTTTCATTTGTATATGCATGACTATGTGGCTGAGGATTCCAGGATCAGAAAGGGATAGTTACAGTTTACCTATACCAGAGAGCTATGGAAATTGGAAGGGAGCAGTAAGGTAAAGAAAATTGATAAATTCATAATAAGGGAAGATGTGTGAGGGATGACTGATAAGGAAGTATAAGCCAAATGAGCCAAAACTCATTGATATAATCCAGGGATCATCTCGTTACCATCAGGGTTAAACCAGGATTAGGAAGAGTCAGAGGACAGACCAAGATTAAATAAAGGTTTGGCAAGTGAGATTGTGAAGACAGAGTAGGAAAGACCATAAGCAAAATTGCTTCTACTATGATTGCCACTTTTTAAGTCAATGTTGTCTATGATCCCTAGAATTTAAAGAGCCCTATTTTGTTAGGGTACATTGGGCATAACATGAGTTCAATAAAAAATCAAACCCCTCTGGGATGGGGTTGAGAATTTCTAGGTGCCAAGATGGGTTTAATTGAGAATTTTGAAATATAAAGTCTTGCTGACTGAGCATATTTTGCCCTGGCTATAAAGAGATACCATTCAGCAAGAATAATGTGACAGATCTTGGCAAGATACACATAAAACAATGCCCAGATCTGTTCTTGCCTAAAATAACAACATCAGAGATTTTCAAAGTTGGAAGGAAAGTAAATGATCACCTAAGCCAGCCCATGCCTGCAAAAGAATTTCCCTACCAAATAACCCTATTAAATGAATAACTCTTGGAAGTCTCATCTAGTCTCTTCTTGAAAACCTACAAGTTGAGGGGGAAACCATTACTTTTTTTAAATCATAAAAGTATTTTATTATTTTCCAGTTACATATGAAGATAGTTTTCAGCACTTGTTTTTATAAGATTTTGAGTACCAAATTTTTCTCCCTCCCTCCCTCCATTCCCTCCCCCTCCCCAAGAAAGAAATCAATCTTATACGGGTTATATATGTACAATCACATTAAACATATTTCTGCATTAGCCATGTTGTGAAAGAAGAATCTGAACAAAAGGGAAAAACTTCACAAAAGAAAAAAAAAGTTTAAACAACATGGTTCAATCTGAATTCAGACTGTACAGTTCTTTTTCTGGATGTGGAGAGCATTTTCCATCATGAGTCCTTTGGAATTGTCTTGGATCATTGTATTGCTGAGAAGAGCCAAGTCTATCACAGTTGATCAACACACAATGTCATTGATACTGTGTACAATGTTCTCCTGGTTCTGCTCAGTTCACTCAGCATCAGTCCACTTAAGTCTTTCCAGTTTTTTTCTGACATCTGCCTGCTCATCATTTCTTATAGCAAAATAGAATCCCATTACATTCATATACCACACCTTATTTAGCCATTCCCCAATTGATGTGCATTACCTATATTTCCAATTCTTTGCCACCACAAAGAGAGCTGCTATAAATAAATATCTCTGTACATGTGGGTCCTTTCCCTTTTTTATTATATCTTTGAGATACAGACCTAGTAGTGGTATTACTGGGTCAAAGGGTATGCACAGCCCCATAGCCCTTTGGACATAGTTCCAAATTGCTCTCCAGAATGGTTGGATCAATTCACAACTCCACCACTGTTCCCACAACTGCATTAGTTGGAACCCATTATTTTTTTTTTTAACTTTTTTTTTTTTGGTGAGGCAATTGGGGTTAAGTGACTTGCCTAGGGTAACACAGCTAGTAAGTGTTAAATATCTGAGGCCAGATTTGAAGTAAGGTCCTCCTGACTCCAGAGCCGGTGCTCTATCCATTGCGCCACCTAGCTGCCCCAAACCCATTATTTTTAATGCAGCCAAGTCTATGTTTCCTTAGCTCTAAATGTTAGGAAGTCTTTTCCATTATCAAACTAAAAGTTGTTTTTGTAACCTCTATTTTTTTCTCTTAATTTTGCTTTTGAGGCCAATCATAGCAAGTTTAATCCCACTTACATATGACAGCCATTTAAGTCTTTGAAGAAAAGTATCATGTCTATCTGAGTCTTCTTTTCAACGAGCTGAACATTCCCAGTTCCTCCAACGGCAATCCATATTCTTATGTAATGCAACTGAGCTCATGCACCCATCATGATCACCTTCCTCTGAATGTTCTCTAGCTTATCAGTGTTCCCCCTAAAGCATGGTGCCCTGAATGGAACACCATACCCCAGATATAAGATGATCAGGGATGAGTACAGTGGAATACTGTGAAGCTGTGTTTCTGCTAATGCAGGCTAACACCACGTTAGTAATTTTTTTCTTGTCATTTTATACTGTTAACTCATTAAAATTATAGGCCACCAAATACCTAGATCCCTTCAGACAAACTGCTATAGAAACATAACTTTCCCAGATCCTTATGAGGTTGATTATTTGAATCCATGCTTAAGATGTCATATTTGTCTTTTGAATTTTGTCTTGTTAGATTTTGTTCAATATTCTGGTTTGGGCTAACCTCTATATCTTTTTGGATCCTGACACTGTCACTTATTGTGTTAGCTGTCCTTCCAGACATTGTATCATTGGCAAACTTGATTTAAGTCTTTATACAAGTCATTGATTTAAAATGATATAGACAGAACCAAGTACAGATTCCTGGGACAGTCCACTAGAGATCTCCTTTCATGTTGATATTGAATCAATAATGAATAATCTTTGGATCTGGCTATTCAACCAGTTCTGGAGGTATCACTGTATAGTTTAGGCTTCTCTTTTCTGCAAAATAACAAGTCTTTAAGCAAAGACCTTTTTAAAATTTAGTAAATTGTTTGCATAGCATTTCCTTTAATAAAGAACATTAGGTTATTCTCACATATCTTGTTTTGGATCATGCCAGACTTGCTTTTGGCATAACTACTTTGTTTTCTAAATGTTCCCTAACAATCTTTGTAATGATACATCTGATGCCTAAGGCAAATGGATGACTGGAGGGAAGATAAACATGATAATTCTTGCCCCTCAAACTCCACCAAACCTTTTTCCTATTTCAGCAGATGCAAAAGAGGAAAAAGAGAATCAACTTACAGATATGTTGCCCCCCCCCCAAGTGTTCCCAAATGAGAGCTATTCTTCTACCCTTTCCTCTCTGCCTTGGAGGTTTGATTCACCTTTTCACTACATTCACCTTCTTCCCTACATGCTGACTATAAATTTTAGAGTCTCAGTGCCACTTCCCATGAATGGTCTCTAATTTGGGATCTCTTCCTTCTCCTTTATCTCTAACCGCAGCTATTGGTGAGACCTGTTCTATCCTTTTTTTTCTGTTTCTGCCTGAAGAAACCCCTGATTCTTGTTTAACATCTAAACTTGTGGGAACCCCATTTCTTGAGCCCGGCAAATAAAAGCCCCTTCCATCTCAGAGCTTCTTTGTCTCTCTACTACTCTGACCTTTTCCATTCATTTGTTTTAAGAGCTCTACACAATCCTATCTGCTTTTCCCTCCACACTCAAAAAATTTCATCTTATTCCAGGCCATTCCTGACTATAATCCAGAGCTGGCCCTTATCCCAACTTCCCCATCCTATGGAATTCTGGTCCTGCTTTGTTTAGCTAGAGACGTCCCTTTACTTTCCTTAAAGTATATTCTGCACTCTGGAACATGGTATGTGTGTGTGTGTGTGTGTGTGTGTGTGTGTGGGTGTGGGTGTTGGGTGTTGGGGGGATTTCCATTGTTCTACCATCTTCCTCCACTATGTCAAGCTAGAGGTAAACTTCCTCCACACTTCCTAATATCTTTCCCACCAGCAAACTGAGGGTGCGGCTCAAGAGGCCCTAAGCTTTTATCAAACCCTATTAGAAGTCTCCACTTCTTTCCTGCTCTGACCTGCCCTGGCCCATCAGACATATCCTCCACTGCCCCCTACCAGCCCCAGTGTATAGGGAGGCATTACTTTTATTTTCTTCTCTTGAGCCAACTAAAGCTTCCCACCTGGTTTGCTATACTGAAGAATCGATTTTGTCATTCACCTAAGTTACACCTGTAAAATGTAATTTTCTATTACTCCCAAAATAGAATACTTGAATGAATAACACATTTTAATAAAGTAATTCAATAACCCAATTCTTCAGTATTAAAGACCAAGGTAACAACTTATGCTGAAGAACATTTTGAATTATCAATGGATATAATAGAAGAATTGACAAATGATAAATTGGATCATGAACAATTTTAAAAGAGTAGAGGTGGGCACTACTTTAGCAAAACAAATGTGTAGACCTAGATGAAAAGATTAAAGAAGTAATCAAGGAAACAGCTTAATAATATTCCAGGAATGAACACAACAATGGAAATGAAAAATGACAGAAAAACAAAATTAAACAAAATATAAGAGATAGAAAAATAAAAGAACTAAAGAATTGACTAACAATTATATAGGAAAATAAAACTGATTTGTACCATGAAAAGAGAAATAAATATTAGATTACTTGGATACCAGAAAATAAACAAAAAGAAAGCAAGTTAGACATGCTATTTTATTTTTTTTTTAATTTATTTTATTTTAATTTTTTTTTTGAGAGGCAATGAGGGTTAAGTGACTTGCCAAGGGTCACACAGCTAGTAAGTGTCAAGTGTCTGAGGCCAGATTTGAACTCAGATCCTCCTGAATCCAGGGCCCATGCTTTATCCACTGTACCACCTAGCTGCCCCCTAGACATTCTATTTTAGAACCTGATTAAAGAAAAAATTCCAGAACAGAGAAGAATGAGTATCACTCTTCATGTGACATAAACAGAGAGAAATCCTAAAATGATATACCAAATATATGGTTGCTAAATAAAAATTTATGAAGAAAATGGGGAAAATTAAATCACTTAAGGAATAAAAATTATATTAAAATTATAGTGAAGTTAGATTTTTCAAACACAATAAAGAAAAATGTCAAAGTTGAATAAAAGCAAAAACATTCAAAAACAGACTTAGGTAGAAAAATTACATGAGCTGCAAAATGATCATATTTCTTAAAAAGAAAAAAAAATCCACATCAGAGACAAATAAGAACTCAAAAATCAAGAAAAATGCAGAAGAATGGAATCACTTACAGTTACTAGAAGAGGAAATCCAACCTGGCTAAATGACAGGAATTTAGCAATAAAGCCAATTGTTATTATATTTATATAAACAAATATAAAGTTAATAGGTATAAAGAATAGAAGAGGGGGCAGCTAGATGTCACAGTGGATGGAGCACTGGCCCTGGAGTCAGGAGTACCTGAGTTTAAATCCAGTCTCAGTCACTTAACCCCAATTGCCTCACTGGAAAAAAAAAGAATATAAGAGATAAAAATGAGTTTTATAACCTTTTTTTTTGTTTTTAAGACAAACAAATGACTTAAAGCAAGTATAAAATGATAAATAAAATATTAGCTAATGAACAAATGACATTAAAATATTCTTCCAGTAAAGTACGGTGTGAAACAGGCATGCAAAGCTGATTCATCACCAGAACTGGAATTAACATAACATATAGATCCCCCACAGTTATAAAGATATGAAAAATATGTTTAATAAAATTTAAGAAGCCATTCATGCTATTTATTTTTTCTTTTTGAACTAATGAACAAATCTGGTGTCCAACTTTCAGATGAACAAACTCCCAACTTAACCAAGCCAGTCTACTACTATTCCTGCACTTTCAATCCTTTGTGGCTTAATAGAAATTGCCAAAAATTTGTACTTAACTACCATAACTCTGGAAAACTCAGAGATGCTTCAATGAGACATCCAAGAATGAATTTACAGGGAGAGAATGAAAAAGTGGAAAGAGTACGGCTTTGAAGTCAAGAGAAGCTGAGTTAAAATTGTACTTTTAATTATGATACAGGGCAGGTGACTTTATGTTCTTTGATATCAATTACCTAATCAGTAAAATTAATGAATTGGCAACTATTTGGCTGCATGGATAGAGTACAGGGACTGAAGTCAGCAAGACTTATATTTTTTGAGGTCATTTCTGTCCTCAGACACTTTCTAGTTATGTAACCCAGGGCAGGTCACTTAACCCTATTTGCTTTGGTTTCCTCATCTGTAAAAATGTGGAGGAGAGTGAATGACAAGCCACTCTAGCACCTTTACCAAAAGAAAATAAAAACCCAAGTGTGGCCACAAAGAGTTGGGCACAACTGAAATGACTGAAGAACTGAAAATGAATAGGTTGGATGAAAAAGCCTATGACAAATACTTTAGTTCTTTGATCTTATCATGTGAATGGAAATCCCATTCCTGCCCTGCCCTACTTGTTCAGTGATGGTGGAAGACTAAATAACCTTTCAAAGTCTCAATTACCTCATTTGTAAAATGTAACAGTTATACTATATAGATACTCTAAGATGTCTTGTAGTTTTATATGTACAATCTGATGAAGTTGGTTACAAGAGGTTATTTATTCCCACCTCTTAGAATCCTTGACATATGTTTTATATATATATATGTGTGTACATACATACATATATACACACATATATATATATGTGTATATAGATATATATAGATATATATATATAGAGAGAGAGAGAGAGAGAGAGAGATACACACACATATATAGATATGTGTATATATGGATATATATGAATTCTTGGGAATCTTTTTGGATCATTGTATTTAGCAGAGTAGAATCCTTAGAACTTTTTAAGGCTCAGAACAACATCCAGGCATCATGAAAGAGAAAATGCTTGTCATTCTAGCTACCACTACCAATGATAGTGAAACAATTGTACCCACAGGCAGTTAAGAGTCAAAGTCTTAG
This sequence comes from Dromiciops gliroides, assembly GCF_019393635.1. Classification (NCBI taxonomy): domain Eukaryota; kingdom Metazoa; phylum Chordata; class Mammalia; order Microbiotheria; family Microbiotheriidae; genus Dromiciops; species Dromiciops gliroides. The sequence goes on along the minus strand of NC_057861.1, from coordinate 243,002,011 downwards.
CAACAGCAGCACCTATCCACTCATGCATGCAGGACCACCACCCTTTATAGCCAGTGTCTAGAAGGGTAGCTCTTGTAGAAAAACAACCAGGCAACTATCCTCTCTAGAAGCTGCAGTCCTCACCTCCTCAAATCCCACAGTGCTGAAGACCCAGAAAATGAACTACTGACTCCCAAATTCCTTGGCACCAATATCAAATAATTGTCCCATACATGCAGTTATTCTTTTTCTTTTTTCCATAAAAGTATTATATTATTTTCCAGTTACATGTAGAGATAGTTTGCAATATTGGTTTTTATAAGATTTCTAGTTTCAATTTTTCTCCCTCCCCTTCCTTCCCCCTCCCCAAGATGGCAAGCAATGCAATATAGGTTATGTATGTACAATAACATTAAATATATTTCTGTATTAGTCATGCTATGCTAAAAGAATCAGAGCAAAAAGGAAAATCCTGAAAAAAGAAAAAAAATAGAGATAGTATGGTTCAATCTGCATCTAGATTCCATGGTTCTTTTTTTCTGTATTTGGAGAGCATTTTCCATCATGAGTCCTTTGGAACTATCTTGGACCATTGTATTGCTGGGAAGAGTCAAGTCTATCACAGTTGATCAACACACAATGTTGCTGACACTGTGCACAATGTTCTCCTGGTTCTGCTCATCTCACTCAGCATCAGTTCATGTAAGTGCCTCCAGGTTTCTCTGAAATCTGCCTGCTCATCATTTCTTACAGCACAATTGTATTCCATTACATTCATATACCACAACTTGTTCAGCCATTTCCCAGTTGATGGGCATCCCCTCAATTTCCAATTCCTTGCCACCACAAAAAGAGCAGCTATAAATATTTTTGTACATTTGGGTCCTTTTCCCTTTTTTATAATCTCTTTGGGGAAAAGACCTAATAATGGTATTGATGGGTCAAAGGGTATGCACAGCTTTATAGCCCTTTGTGCATAGTTCCAGATTGTTCTCCATAAAGGTTGGATCACTTTATAGCTCCACCAACAATGCATTTGTCTTTGAATTTTTCCACAGCTTCTCCAACATTTATTATTTTCCTTTTTTGTCATATTAGCCAATCTGATAGGTATGAGATGGTACCTCAGAATTGTTTTAATTTGCATTTCTCTAATTAATAGTGATGTAGAGCATTTTTTAATATGGCAATAGATAGCTTTGATTTCTTCATGAGAAAACTGCCTGTGCATATCCTTTGACCATTTTTCAATTGGGGAATGACTTGGATTCTTATAAATTTGATTTAGTTCCCGATATATTTTAGAAATGAGGCCTTTGTCAGAAATACTGGCAATAAAAATTGTTTCTCAGCTTAATGCCTCCCTTCTAATTTTGGATGCATTGCTTCTGTTTGTACAAAATCTTTTTAATTTAATGTAATCAAAATCATCCATTTTGCATTTCATAATATTCTCTATCTCGTGTTTTTACATAAACTGATCTCTTTTCCATAAATCTGAGTGGTAAACCATTCCTTCCTCTCCTAATTTACCTATTGTGTCACCTGTTAAGTCTAAATCATGTATCCATTTGGACCTTATTTTAGTATAAAGTGTAAGATGTTGGTCTGTGCCTAGTTTCTTCCATACCATCCTCCAGTTTTCCCATCAGTTTCTGTCAAATATTGAGTTCCTATTCCAGAATTTGGAGTCCTTGGGTTTATCAAACAGTAGATTACTAAAGTAATTTACTACTGTGTCTACTGTGCCTAACATATTCCAGTGATCCACCACTCTATTTCTTAGCCAGTACCAAATAGTTTTGATGACCGTTGCTTTATAGTAAAGCTTGAGATTTGGTACAGCTAGCCCACCTTCCTGTGCAATTTTTCATTAGTTCCCTTGATATTCTTGACTTAATGTTTTTCTAGGTGAATTTTGTTATTATTTTTTCTAACTCTATAAAATAATTTTTAGGTAGTCTGATTGGTGTGACACTGAATAAGTAAATTAATTTAGGTAGAATTGTGATTTTTATTATATTAGCTCAGCCTATCCATGAACAACTGATATTTTTTTCCAATTATTTAGATTTGATTTTATTTATGTGAAAATTGTTTTGTCATTGTGTTCATAGAGTTCCTGGGTTTGTCTTGGTGTGTAGACTCCCAAGTATTTTATATTGTCTATAGTTACTTTAAATGGAAATTCTCTTTCTATCTCTTGCTGCTGGACATTGTTGGTCATGTATAGAAATGCTGATGATTTATGTGGATTTATTTTATATGCTGCAACTTTGTTGTAGTTATTATTTGTTTCAAGTAATTTTAGTCGATTTTCTAGGATTCTCTAAGTATACCATCATATCATCTGCAAAGAGTGATAGTTTTGTGTCCTACTTGCCTATTCTAATTCCTTTAATTGCTTTTTCTTCTTTTATTGCTAAAGCTAATATTTCTAGTACAATATTAAATAATAGAGATAATGGACATCCCTGTTTCACCCCTGATCTTATTGGGAATGCCTCTAACTTATCTCCATTACAAATAATACTTGCTGATAGTTTTAGGTAGATACTGCTTATTATTTATTTTAAGGAAATCTCCACCTATTCCTAAGCTCTCTAGTGTTTTTATTAGGAATGAATTCTGTATTTTGTCAAAAGCATTCTCTGAATCTATTGAGATAATCATATGATTTTGGTTAGATTTCTTATTGATGTGGTTGATTATATTAATAGTTTTCCAAATGTTGAACCAGCCCTGTATTCCTGGTATAAATCCACCTGGTCATAGTGTATTATCCTGGTGATCACTTGTTGTAATATTTTTGCTAATATCTTATTTAAGATTTTTGCATCAATATTCACTAGGGAAATTGGTCTATAATTTTATTTCTCTGTTTTTACTCTGCCTGGTTTAGGTATCAACACCATATTTGTGTCATAAAAGGAATTTGGTAGAACTCCTTCACCTATTTTCCCAAATAATTTGTATAGTATTGGAAATAATTGTTTTTTAAATGTTTGGTAGAATTCACTTGTAAACCCATCTAGGCCTGGAGATTTTTTCTTAGGGAGTTCATTAATGGCTTGTTCAATTTCTTTTTCTAATATGAGCTTATATAAGGATTTTATTTCCTCTTCACTGAAGCTAGGAAATTTGTATTGTTGTAAATATTTATCCATTTCATTTAGATTGTCACATTTACTGGTATACAGTTGGGCAATATAGTTCCTAGTTATTGCTTTAATTTCCACTTCATTGGTGGTAAAATCACCCTTTTCATTTTTTGATACTTGTAATTTGGTTTTCTTCTTTCTTTTTTTTAAGTCAAATTAGCCAATGGTTTATCTATTTTATTGTTTTTTTTTAAATAAAACCAGCTCTTAGTTTTATTGATTAATTCTATAGTTCTCTTGCTTTCAATTTTATTAATTTCTCCTTTGATTTTCAGGATTTCCAATTTAGTATTTAGTTGCGGATTTTTAATTTTTTCTTTTTCTAGGTTTTTTACTTGCATGCCCAATTCATTGATCTCCTCTTTCTCTTTTTTATTCATGTAAGCATTTAGCAATATATAATTTCCCCTAAGCACTGCTTTGGCTGCATCCCATAAGTTTTGCTATGTTTTCTCAGTATTGTCATTCTCTTGGACAAGTTATTGATTGTTTCTGTGATTTGTTGTTTACCTACTAATTCTTTAGAAGGAGATATTTAGTTTAGTTTCCAATTAATTTTCAGTCTACCTTTCCATGGCTCTTTATTACAAATAATTTTTATTACATCATGATCTAGAAGGATGTATTTACTATTTTTACCTTTCTATATTTGACTATGAGGTTTTTGTACCCTAATACATGGTCAATTTTTGAATATGTGCCATGTACTGTGGAGAAAAAGGCATATTCCTTTCTATCCCTATTCAATTTTCTCCAGACATCTATCATATCTAACTTTTCTAACATTCTATTCACCTCTTTAACTTCTTTCTTATTTATTTTGTGGCTAGACTTATCTAATTCTGAGATGGGAAGATTCAGATTCCCCACTAGTAGAGTTTTACTTTCTACTTCCTCTCATAGATCATTTAACTTCTCTAAGAATTTGGATGCTGTATCACTTGGTGTATACATGTTTAGTATTGATATTACTTCATTATCTATCATACCCTCTAGCAAGATGTAGTTTCATTCTTTATCTCTTTTAATTAGATCTATTTTTGCCTGCACTTTATCTGAGATAAGGATTGCTACTCCTGCTTTTTTGACTTCATCAGAAGCATGATATATTCTGCTGCAACGTTTTACCTTTACTCTTTGTGTATCTCTCTGCTTCAAATGTGTTTCTTGTAAACAAAGTATTATAGAGTTCTGGTTTTTAAACCACCCTGCTATTTGCTTCCGTTTTATTGCATAGTTCATTCCATTCACATTCACAGTTATTATTACTAACTGTCTATCTCCCTCCATTCTATTTACCTTCTTTGTACTCCCCCCTTCTTTCACCCTATTCCTCCTCACCAATGTTTTGCTTCTTACCCCTACCTCCCCCAATCTGCCCTCACTTTTATCACCCTTTTCTTTACCCTTTTCTCCCCTGCTTCTGCCCTCCCTTCTATCCACCCACCCTTGTCCCCTTACCCTTTTATTTCCCAAAAGAATAAGCTAAGTTTCTTTTACTTTTTGCTTCTTTTTTTTTTTACATATAAGGTATTTTATTTTTTCCATTACATGTAAAGATAGTTCTCAACTTTTGTTTATACAAGCTTTACAATTTCAGATTTTTCTCCCTCCCTTCCCTCCCTCCCCCCTCCCCTAGACAGCAGGTAATTTGATATAGGTTATATCTATATCTATATACATATAGATATAGATATACACACACACATATATATATATACACATAATAACCTTAATACTATTTCTGCATTAGTCCTGTTATAAGAGAAAAAATCAGAGCAATGATGCAAAACCTCAAAATAGAAAAAAAAACAACAACAGCACCAAAAACAAAAGAAATAGTATGGTTCATTCAGCATCTATACTCCACAGTTCTTTTTATTTTTTCTTGGGTTTGGAGATCCTCTTCTATCATGAGTTCCCTGGAACTCTTCTGTACCATTGCATTGGTGAGAAGAATTTAGTCCATCACAGTAGGTCAACACTCAATGTTGATAATACTGTGTACAATGTTCTTCTGGTTCTGTTCATCTCACTCATCATCATAAGCTAAGTTTCTTTATCCAAATGAATGTATATGTTATTCCCTCTTTGAATCAAATCTAGTGAGAGTAAGGTTGAAACAATGTTCACCCTTCCCTTCTTTCCCTCTATTGTAATAGGTTTTTTGCACCTCCCCTTTCCTCTTCTCCCTATAAACTCCCTTTTTTTAACCCCTTAATTTTCCTTATATCTTCACATCAATGGTACTTTATATTTATACCCTCAGTGTAAAATCCTTCTGTATATCCAAACAGATATACAGTTCTCAAGAGTTATAAGTATTTTTCCCATGTAGGGATGAAAACAGTTTAACCTTTTTGAATGACTTTTTTGCCCCTGTTTACCTTTTTAAACTTCTCTCGAGTCTTATACGTTAAGATTGAATTTTCTATTCAGTTCTGGTTTTTTCATCAGGAAACCTTGAAAGTCCCCTATTTCATTGAATGTCCATCTTTTCCCCTTAAAGAGAATCATCAGTTTTGCTGGGTAATAGATTCTTGGCTGCAATCCAAGCTCCTTTGCCTTTCGGAATATCATATTCCAAGCCTTGCAATCCTTTAATGTTGAAACTGCCAAGTCATGGGCAATCCTGACTATGGCTCCATGATATTTAAATTGCTTCTTTCTGCCTTCTTGAATTATTTTCTCCTTCACCTGATAATTCTGGAATTTGGCTACAATATTCCTTGGGGTATCTTTCAGGAGGTGATCAGTAGATTCTTTCAGTGATGATTTTATCCTTTGCTTCTATAATATCAGGGCAATTCTCCTTGATAATTTCCTGGAATATGGAGTCTAGACTCTTTTTCTGATCTTGGCTTTCAGGCAGTCCAATACTTCTCAAATGGTCTCTCCTGGATCTATTTTCCAGGTCAGTTGTCTTTACAATGAGGTATTTCACATTTTCTTCTACTTTTTTCATTCTTTTGGTTTTGTTTGAGTGATTCCTGTTGTCTCATGGAGTCATTAGCTTCCAACTCTGCAATTCAAAATGTTAAGGAATTGTTTTTTTCATTGAGATTACGTACCTTCTTTTCCATTTAGCCAAATTAATTTTTGGGGGGGGGGCAATGAGGGTTAAGTGACTTGCCCAGGGTCAAAGAGCTAGTAAGTGTCAAGTGTCTGAGGCGAGATTTGAACTCAGCTACTCCTGAATCCAAGGCCAGTGATTTATCCACTGCACCATCTAGCTGCCCCCTAGCCAAATTAATTTTTAAGGAATTGTTTTCTTCAGTCAGTCTTTGTGCTTCCTTTTCCAAGCTTCTGATTCTTTCTGCTTCTTTTTCCAAGCTTTTGATTTTTTTTCATAATTTTCTTGTGTTGCTTTCATTTCTCTCCCCATTTTTTCTTCTATCTCTCTCAACTGATTTTCAAAATCATTTTCAAGCTCTTCCAAGAAGGTTTTTTGGTCTTGAGACTAATTCATCTTCCCTCTCAAGGCTTCACATGTAGGCAATTTGATAGTATTGTCCTCATCTGAGTCTGTGTTTAACTCTTCCCTGTCGACACAGAAGCTCTCAGTGGTAAAAACAAACAAACAAACAAACAAAAACCAACAATAACTCTTTTTTGTTTCTTACTCATATTGCAGCTTTTTTTTTTTTAAGTTGAGGTATGCTCCTGGGGCATCAGGGTCACTGTTTCAAGCTTCTTTTGCTGGGTGATAAGACCTGTGTCACTGACTTTCTTCTCTGAGGCCTCTATGGCTTGTGGATTTCTCATTGCCCTGGGCTTGCTCCCTTCGCTTGTTCCTGGAGTTCTGGGTTGGCCAGGCCTGGTCGCACCTGTTCTGTGGGTGGCCCTCTAGCTGGCAGCTTGCCCTCTCAGGTGGTGCTAGTGTATCTCACGATTAACCTGCTGTGCTCCCAGCTTGCTGAGCCAGGATCAAGGGGTCTCAGTTGCTCAGCTGTGGCCTAGAGCTTCCTGTTGCCTTGCGCAGATGCCCTCCACACTGTGCTGTGCTGAGGTGCACTGCGATCCCCTTTTGCCTGAGTGAGACCAACCTTTCCTGAAGTCTTATATTAGGTTGGAAGATAGTGTCTCTATGTCTTTTTGGAGGTTCTGTAGTTTCAGAATCCATTTAGAGGTTTGATTTCATGTTCTTTTTGAGGGAACTAAAGGAAAGCTCAGGCAACTTGCTGGCTTCACTCCTCCATCTTGGCTCAGCCATGCGGATTTTCAATAAAAAATGACCCTAATAGAGAGACTTTACCATTTGCTTTTCTATTGAACCCTTGGGATCCATCTCTCCTGAAGGTGAACCTGCCTATATGTCTGCCCATATTAGAATGTGAGCTCCTCAAAAACAGGGACTGTCTTATTTTTCTACATACATACTCAGGACTTAGCACAGTATGTTGCACATTGTAGGAACTCTGTTAAAGCTTTTTTTTTATTATTAAATTCCCCATTAACATAGAAGTACTATGCTGAACCTTTGATTGATATGAATTTTCCCTTTTGCATTTCTGATGAAAAAAAAAGAAATAGTTCCTTACTTGAGCACACAAAGAAGGATGTTATTAATAGAGAAATGTTTCCCCTAATGCCAGAGTTTACAAAGTGAAACAGGCAGTCACAGGATCCTCTTATACCCATCTCCTCCTTGGATAGCTCCCAGGACTCATTCAACCACCTTTTAAGGAGGCTGTTCATTTTCTTGACTGCCAACCTAATCCAAAGTCAGTATACATTGACTCCTTGGGTGGTTTCATGGAGTTTAGCCATGGATGTGACTCACAGGGATCCATTTCCAAAATGATTCATGAGTATTTAGTTATTCAGTTCTCATAATTAGGTTATTTCCCTCTCCAAAGGCACATACAACTCCTATTAGTGTCAATAGAATTTAATTTCATGTTTCAAGACTAACACAAACCCTGCCAAGGGTGAGAGGGCATTATAGTTTTGCTTCTTTGACTTAGGCTTTCTTAGTGGGGAAGGGTTGATACCTTTGAGAGGGTATTTTCATTTTCATTTGTTAGGAATTTTACAGAAAATTAGCCATCTGAAATGCATGGAACAGGAATAAGCTCTCCTCTGGTTCCCTGTTATTATTTTCTGCATCACATTTATTGCATTTTTATCAGAGTTAATTTTCTTTTTGTTTCTTTCTCACTGCTCTTCTCATTTGACTCCCCTCCCTCTCTTAGCTCTGCCTATCCATTCAACCTTCTCTCATTCTCATCAATGTTGCTGATTCAGAACAACTGAAAATGGAAACACCTCTGCGATCTTCATTTTATCTTATTTATTTCAAAATAAGTCAATTCAATCTTCTCTTTCTAAGAGTAATTTCTAATTCATCTCTCCATAGAGAAATCCACTTAACAATTAAAACCACAAAATTTTTTAAAGCATAGGTGATGTTTTAAAATTATGACTCAGAGGAATCTCTTGGCATGACAGATAGAAAACTGACATTGGGGCCTGACATATTCTGGATGTTTAATCCTGGGAAAGTTACTTATTCTCTCAGTGCCCGCAGGCAACTCTCTAAGACTAAATGTTTCAGAGCCAGTAATCATCTGCAACCTGCATTGGTAGACAAAAATCCTCATCAGTAGTACCCCTAATCAGTGAAGCAGATCATGTAAAAAATCACTGAGCTACACCACAGTATATAAATTATGAAGATGGAACTCGGAGCTCAAAAGGCTTGGTTTGTATCTAAAGTGTCTCTGAACTTGAGTGTTATCCTTCTATGTTATTTTCTATTTCCTTTTGGTTTTAGCCCAAGGTCAAATAGGCAAATGTCACAGGTAAGATTTTAACTCAGGTCCTCAGACTGAAGGTTCTTTCCCTTGGTACCATTCTGTTTCTGTTACCTCATTGGAACCTCATTACAATTATGTGAGATACGTAAGAGAGATATTATTATTCCCATTTTATAGATGAAGAAACTTCCCCACTTTCACAGTGTTTGAAGGGCTATCTAATAGATAAATGACTAGGGATAAAATTTGTTCTGTTTCAGTCCAGGGGTTAAAACCAGGAACAATGGATGGAAATTTCAATGAAGCCAAATTAAGCTTGATGTCAATTTTTTTTCCAGCAACTATAATTTTTCCTAAAGTGGAAAGAGCTGCCTGGAAAAATGAGAAGAGGTGGTTTCCCTTCCTTACGGGTCCTCAGGCACAGATTGTATGACCACTTTCAAGGTATATTATATGTGAAGATATTCTTCCTGTATGGGTTGAATTAGAGGTCCATTGTTTTCTCTTTCTGTCCTCAATTGTTATGATTCTATCATCATTTCTTAATTTGTAATTCTAGTCCAGTTTCTATCTTTGCCCTTGAGCTTGCCATACTCTATTCTCCTACTTCTCCCAATAGGAACCCAACAACCAGAGTACCATTTTTGCCCTGTACTGGACCCTGCAAATTAGGCAATGGGTTCTGTACTCCGAATAAACACCTACTAACTACATCATAAGCACTGGAATACAACAATGTAGCTATCTGCTCAAGTTTTAAATACATCTAGTGGCTTATTATATTATGTCACAAGTAGGCATATTCTGTTTTTAATAACTTCTAATATTCATTGTTATATTGAGTTGAAATCTACTTTCTTGTAAATTACAACTTAATTTTGCTTTCTGGAGCACAGAATGATAAATCTTATCTTTCTCCCACATGAAAACTTTTTGGATACTTGAAGACATCTGCCATGTTTACCCTAAATTTTATCTTCTTCTGTATAAACATTTCCAGTTGTTCTACTTTTCCTCATACAATACAATTTCTAGCATCTTCCTTATGTTGGTTGTCCTCCTTTGGACATGTTACAGGTTTGTCCATATCTTTAACCTCTGAGTTCACAAATTCTACAAAGTGAAAAGATACAAAGGAGTTTCATATTATTTCCCACTCAAAAAAAATATCCCAGGTTGAAACACTGCTCACTTCACCAAAAACAAAACAAAGAAACAAAAACATTACATTTCATTTGGAGCAGTCAAATCATACTAGAGGTTTATACCAAATTAACAGATAGCAAAAAATCTTAGCTATTTTTATTTTATTTATTTATTAGTTGATAACAAACTATACTTAGCTAATTTCTTCCCTTTTCCTAAATGTGTAGAGTTGATTTTTGCTTTAAATACAACTGTGATATTTTTTATTACCCTTAATAGTTGGTCACACCATTCTAGCTCTTTCTGAATATCCATTCGGGCATCTATTTTTAGTCAGCCATCCATATCTATATCTATATATTGATATATCGATATATCGATATATAGATATAGATATCCCCATACATCAAGCATTTATTTAGCAGCTACTATTTGTCAAGCATTGCAATAGACCCTGAAGAAAATTTAGGTAAAACATGTTTTTCTTTCCTTCATGGAAAATATGTCTAGGATAATAAGAAACAAAAAGATCATTCTAACATACAATGATAGTAGCTATACACATACATGTATCCTCTAAGTTGATCCTCACAGAAGTCTTTGAGATAGATGCTATAGGAATTGTTTTTATGCAGAAGAGAAAACTGAAGCTTAGAGTATGGTTAACTTGATCATGGTCACTAAGGGAGTAAACTGTTAGTTGTAAGGTTCAAATCCATGTCTCTATTGACTCTAAGTCCATTTTTTTCCTATGCTACACTGTGGGATATGAGGGGAAAATATGCTCAAAAGGGAGATTAAAATAAATGTTGTCATTTATATTATGCTTTAAGGGGTAGGTAGGGAATTGAAATATTAATATCTATAAATTTGATGAAGTTTTAAAAGTATCTTAGTGGTAGTTATTGACAGAACTGTTAGGGAGCCAATATGGCAGAGAGAAACCTTGAAGTTGCCTGAGTTCTCCCAAGTTTCCCTCAAAACCATTAAATCAAGCCATTAAGACTTCAGGAAAGGTTGGTCTCACTTGGGTGAAAGGGGAGTGCAGCATATCTCAGGGCAGCATGGAGGGGGTCAGAGAAAGTCAGCAGGAGGCTGTTTGCCACAGCATAGATCAGTAGCTGATGCCCCTTGTTCCTGGCTTAGAAGGCTGGTGGTATAGCTGGTCAGTTGTGAGACCCACAAGTACCAGCTGAGAGGGTATAATTCCAGCTATAAAACCGTCCACAGGACATGCACGACTTGGCCAAGCCATCCCAGTGCAAGGAGCAAGTCCAGGGTGGTGAGCAATCCACAAGCCACAGAGGCCTCAGAGCAGAAATCCAGCAACCAGGCCCTTATCCCCCCAGCACAAGAAGCTTGCAACAGTAGTATATGTGCCCCAGGAGCAGTCCTCAACTTTATAAGTCAAAAAAATGGGCTACAATATGAGTAAGAAACAGAAGACCAAACCCAAACTCAGTATATTACTGTCAAAATGCCTACATGTGAAGCATCAAGGGAGAAGATGAATTGGTCTCAAGACCAAAAAGCCTTCTTAGAAGAGCTCAAACAGGATTTTAAAAATCAAATGAGAGAAGAGAAAATCGGAAAAGAAATGAGAAAAATTAGAGTTATGCAAGAAAATCATGAAAAAAGAGTTCATAGCTTGGAAAAGGAAGCATAAAAATTGACTGAAGAAAACAATTCCTTAAAAAATACAATTGGTGGGGCAGCTAGGTGGTGCAGTGGATAAAGCGCTGACCCTGAATTCAGGAGGACCTGAGTTCAAATCCAACCTCAGATTTCCTAGCTGTGTGACCCTGGGCAAGTCACTTAGCCCTCATTGCCCTGCCAAAAAAAAAAAAAATACAATTGGCTGAATGGGGAAAAAAATGGCAAAATTGAAAAAGAGGTGCAAAAGCTTACGAAGGAACACAATGCTTTAAAAATTAGAATTGGGCAGATGGAAGCTAATGACTCTGAGACATCAAGAATCAGTCAAATAGAATCAAAAGAATGAAAATAAAATAAAATAAAATGTGAAATACCTCATAGAAAAGACAACCGAACTGGAAAATAGATCCAGGAGAGATAATTTGAGAATTATTGGACTACCTGAAAGACATGATCAGAAGGAAGAATCTAGACATCATACTCCAGGAAATTATCAAAGAGAACTGCCCTGATGTTGTTGAATCAGAGGAGAAAATAGTCATTGAAAGAATCCACTTATCACCTCCTGAAAGAGACACCAAAATAAAAACTCCAAGGAATATTGTAACCAAATTCCAGAATTATCAGGTGAAGGAGAAAAGACTGAAAGTAGCCAGATAGAAGCAATTTAAATATCATGGAGCCATAGTCAGAATTGCGCAGGATGTGGCAGCTTCATTGATCATTATCTTTCAGGAGAATAGATGGACATTCAATGAAATAGAGGACTTTCAAGGTTTCCTGATGAAAAGACCAGAACTGAACAGAAAATTTGATCTTCAAATACAAGACTCAAGAGAAGTATAAGAAGGTAAATGGGAAAAAAGTTATTCAGTAAGGTTAAAGTGTTTACATCCCTACAGAGGAAGATAATACTTATAATGCTTGAGAACTATATCTATATATGGACAGATAGAAGGAGTATATATAGAGCGTAGAGGTATAAATTGACTTCGATGTATGATATAAAGAAAATTAAATGGTAACAAAAGGAGTAAATGGGGAGAAGAGGAAAGGGGAGGTAGAATGGAGTTAATTATATAATATGAAGAAGCAAAAAGAACATTAGAGGGAAAGAATGGAATAATTAGCATTTTTTCAAACTTAACTCTTATCAGAGTTGGTTCAAAGAGGGAATAAGATAAACACTCATTTGGATAAAGAAATTTAGCTTACCCTTTAGGGAAATAAAAGGGTAAGGAGAAAAGGGAAGGCACTGATAGAAGGGAGGGCAAAAGCAGGGGAAGAAAGGGGAAAGAAAGGGGAGGCGGGGCTGATAAAAGGGAGGAAAGATTGAGGGAGGCAGTGGTCAGAAGCAAAATGCTGGTGAGAAGGAATAGGGTGAAAGAACAAAAAAAAAAGCAAAAACAAAGGGGAGATAGGAAAGAGGGAAATAGACAGTAATCATAAATATGTATGTGAATGGGATAAACTCTCCAGTAAAACAGAAGTAAATAGCAGAGTGGATTAAAAACCAGAATCCTACAATATGTGGTTTACAAAAAACACATTTGAAGCAGAGAGATACAGAGTAAAGGTAAAAAGTTGGAGCAGAATATATTATGCTTCAGCTGAAGTCAAAAAAGCAGGGCTAGCAATCCTTATCTTAGACAAAACAAAAGCAAATATAGATCTAGTTAAAAGAGAAAAGGAAGGAAACCACATCTTGCTAAAAGGCAACATAGACAATGAAGTAATTTCAATACTAAAAATGTATGCACCAAGTGGTATAGCATCCAAATTCTTAAAGGAGAATTTAAGTGAGTTACAAGAGGAAATAGACAGCAAAACTATACTAATGGAGGATCTTAATATTTCCTTCTCAAAACTAGAGAAATCTAACCACAAAATAAATAAGAAAAAAGTTAAAGAGTTGAATAGAATTTTAGAAAGTTTAGATATAATAGAACTCTGGAGAAAACTGAATGGGGATAGAAAGGAATCTACATTTTTTCTCAGCAGTACATGGTACATACACAAAAATTTACCATGTATTAGAGCACAAAAACCGTCAAATGTAGAAAGGCAGAAATATTAAATGCATCTTTTTCAGATAATGATGAAAAAGAAATTACATGTAATCAAGAGCCATGGAAATACAGACTAAAAATTAATCGGAAACTAAATAATCTCATCCTAAAGAATGAGTGGGTCAAACAACAAATCATAGAAACAATCAGTAACTTCATCTAAGAGAATGACTGTAATGAGACACCATACCAAAGTTTATGGGATACAGTCAAAGCAGTTCTTAGGGGAAATTTTATATCTTTCCTTACATTAATAAAATAGAGAAAGAGGAGATCAATAAATTTGGCATGCAACTAAAATAAACAAGAAAAAGAACAAATTTTAAATCACCAATTAAATAATAAATTAAAAGTCCTAAAAATCAAAGGAGAGATTAATAAAATTGAAAGTAAGAAAACTATGGAATTAATAAATAAAATTAAGAGTTGGGTTTATGAAAAATCAATAAAATGTATAAACTTTTGATTAATTTGATTTTAAAAATTAAAATATCAGATTGTTTGCCTCCTTGGGGGGATTGGGCGGGGAGGGAAGGAGGGATAGAGATTGGAGCCAAAAACTATAAATAAAATAAATTTTCAAAAATTTGATTAAAAAAAATAAAGAAGAAAACCAAATTACCAGTATCAAATAGGAAAGGCGTGGGTTCACCACTAATGAAGTGGAAATTAAAACACTTAACACTTACTAGCTGTGTGACCCTGGGCAACTCACTTAACCCCAATTGCCTCACTAAAAAAACAAAAAACAAAACAATATTTGGGAGTGATTTAGCCCAACTGTATGCCAATAAATCTGACAATCTAAATGAAATTGCTGAATATTTACAAAAATATAAACTGCCCAGATGAACAGAAGAGGAAATAAAATCCTTACATTACCCATTTTAGGAAAAGAAATTGAACAAGCCATCAAGGAACTCCCTAGGAAAAAATCTCCAAGGCTAAATGGGTTTACAAGTGAATTCTACCAAATGTTTAAAGAATAATTATTTCCAATACTATACAAATTATTTGGGGAAAAAAACAGGTGAAGAAGGAGTTCTACCAAATTCCTTTCATGACACAAATATGCTGTTGATGCAAAAACAGAGAAAGAAAATTATAGACTAATTCTCCTAATGAAGATCGATGCAAAAATCTTAAATAAAATATTAGTAAGGAGATTACAGCAGTTCATCACCATGATAATACACTATGACTAGATGGGATTTATACTAGGAATGCAGAGCTGGTTCAACAGTATGAAAACTATCAACCACATAAATAACAGATCTAACCAAAATCATTTGATTATCTCAATAAATGCAGAGAAAGCTTTTGACAAAATACAGCACTCATTCCTATTAAAAACAGTAGAGAATAGGAATAAATGGAGCTTTCCTTAAAATAATAAGCAGTATCTACCTAAAAGGATCAACAAACATTATATGTAATAGGCATAAGTTAGTGCCGTTTCCAATAAGATCAGGGGTGAAACAGGGATGTCCATTATCACCTCTATTATTTAATATTTTATTAGAAATATTAGCTTTAGCAATAAGAGAAGAAAAAGCAATTAAAGCAATTAGAGTAGGCAAGGACAAAACAAAACCATCACTCTTTGGAGATGATATGATGGTATAATTAAAGAATCCTAGAGGTTCAACTAAAAAACTACTTGAAACAATTAACTTTAGCAAAGTTGAAGGATATGAAATAAATCCATACAAATCATCAGCATTTCCATACATGACCAACAATGTCCAGCAGTGAGAGATAGAAAGAGAATTTCCATTTAAAGTAACTTTAGACTATATAAAATATTTTGGAGTTGACCTGCCAAGAGAAACCCAGGAACTCTATGAACACAATTATAAAACAATTTTCATGCAAATTAAATCAAAGCTAAATAATTGGAAAAATATCAATTGTTCACAGATAGGCTGAGTTAATATAATAAAAATGACAATTCTACCTAAATTAATTTACCTATTCAGTGCCATACCAAATCAGACTACCTAAAAATTATTTTATAGAGCTAGAAAAATAATAATTCATCTAGAAGAACAAAAAGTCAAGAACATCAATGGAACTAATGAAAAAAATGCACAGGAAGGGGGGCTAGCCATACTAAATCTGAAGGTATACTATAAAGCAGCAGCAGTCAAAACTATCTGGCTAAGAAATAGAATGGTGGATCACTGGAATAGGGTAGGCACAGGAGACATGGTAGTAATTGGCTATAGTAATTGACTGTTTGAGAAACCCAAAAACTCAAGCTTCTGGGATAAAAACCTAGTATTTGACAAAAACTGTTGGGAAAACTGGAAGGTAGTATGGTAGAAATTAGGCATAGAACAACATCTTACACTGTATACCAAAATAAAGTCAAATTTGGTACGATTAAAGCACAAAGATGGATACCATAAGTAAATTAGGAGAGGAAGGAATAGTTTACCTCTCAGGCCTATGGAGAAGAATTTATGACCAAACAAGAGAAAGAGAATATTATTAAATACAAAATGGATAATTTTGTTTCTACATTAAGATTAAAGTTTTTGTACGAACAGAAGCAATGCATCCAAAATTAGAAGGGAGGCAGAAAGCTGGGAAACAATTTTTATAGCCAGTATTTCTGATAAAGGCCTCATTTCCAAAATATATTGGAAACTAAAGCAAATTTATAAGAATTGAAATCATTCTCCAATTGAGAAACTGTCAAAGGATATGAACAGGCAGTTTTCAGATGAAGAAATCAAAGCTATCTATTGTCATATGAAAAAATGCTCTAAATAACTATTGATTAGAGAAATGTAAATTAAAACAACTCTGAGGTACCACCTCATACCTATAAGATTGGTTAATATGACAAAGAAAAGGTAAATAATAAGTGTTGAAGAAGCTGTAGATCAATAAGTACACTAATGCATTATTGGTAGAGTTGTGAACTGATCCAACCATTCTGGAAAGCAATTTGGAACCATGCCCAAAGGGCTATGGGACTGTGCATACCCTTTGACCCAATAATACCACTACTAGGTATGTATCCCAAAGAAATAATAAAAAAGGGAAAAGTACCCACATGTACAAAATATTTATAGCAGCTCTCTTTGTGGTGGCAAAGAATTAGAAATCAAGGGAATGCCCATCAACTGGGAAATGGCTGAACAAGTTGTAGTATATGAATGTAATAGAATACTATCGTGCTGTAAGAAATAATGAGCAGGCAGATTTCAGAAAAAAACCTGGAAAGACTTAAGTGGACTGATGCTGAGTGAACTGAGTAGAACCAGGAGAACATTGCACACAGTAACAACAACATTATGTGATGGTCAATTGTAGTAGACTTAGCTTTTCTCAGCAATACAATGATCCAAGACTATTCCAAAGAACTCATGATGGAAAATATTCTCCACATCCAGAAAAAAGAACTGTGGATTCTGAATGCAGATTGAACCATACTGTTTCTACTTTTGTTTTGTTTTGTTTTTTTCTTTTTTGAGGTTTTTCCCTTTTGTTCAGATTTTTCTTTCACAACATAATGTGTTTAATGTGATTACATATATATACATATATATATACATATATATATAAATAACTTTTATCATATTGCTTTCAGTCTTGGGGAGAGGGGAGATAACGGAGGGAGAAAAATTTAAAACTAAAACAGTTATGAAAGCAAATGTTGAAAACTATCTTTACCTGTTACTGGAAAATAATAAAAATAGTTTTATGATTACAAAAAGAACTGTTAATTGGGACAAGGGAGAAGGCATATCCTTGTGGCTTGTCATTCAAGGCTGTTCTTGAACTTGGTGTGTTGTTGTTCCTGTGATCAAGTCTCCCATTTTCTGAATGATAAAAATCAATCAATATACATTTCTTCATCTTATAGGAAAACTGCAAATGTCTTGCTAAAATCGGAATATACCATTTCTATTTATTTCTCCTGTTTCACTTGTTTGAAAACCCAATCAAATAAAGAAATAAAATTAAACTCAGTATGAAGTTTAAATGACCCAGCCTTCTGAAATGATAGGATGAGCATGAGGTCAGACAGCCAGGTTGGTCATCATTGCTCATGTCACATACTTTAATGCCCATTCTCAGTTAAGTGGTTTTGTTTCCACCTTTGTGGAGAGCTCTTTAATGATTTGATCAAATGATTTCTCCCTTGTCCAGGGACTTTGGTTTATTTGAATACTAGTCCTGCTTTGTATGGCAGAAGATAAACAGGGAAGCAAATTTGAGATTGATATAAGAAAATGAAACATTCTCCAGCTATTAAACCTATGCAAATGTGGAAGGGGTTACCTCAACAGACAGTGGGTTCTCCATGTAAAGTCCTTTTGTAAAGCCTAGCTTCTTGTCAGGCATATTTCATAGGAATCATTTTCATTTCTGGGAATGGAACTGGTTGACCTCTGATGTCCCTTCCCACCTCCAAGATTCTGTTATTTAACCATCTTCTTGAGAGAAGAGAATTGGTTTTTTATGTTTGCATCATGTTCCTAGCCTAGAGTCTAGCACAATGTCAGTGTTTTAATTTAATTTTTCAAATTACTGCATCAGGGCATATTGAGGAATATGACCCTGAATAGGCAGGGAATACTTAAGAGCAGGCTTTAGAGGTCAAGATACTAAGGTGGAAAGAGTCTTGGGATCTCTCCTGAGGACCTGTTGCCACTCAGACCTCAAATTGCTCATTTTTTTTCAGAAATCTGGCTTGATGAATTGGTCTTCGGTGTCTAGACTATTCCTTTTTGGTAATCTCAAAGTCCAAGCTCCTCCCACATTTTATTGGATTGATGTCTTTAGACCCAAGGCTTCAGATTTTAACCAAAGGCCCCTACCCACTGTCATCAATCAGAAATTCCCTGACAATTACACTCAGCAGATGACACTGCAACCTCCTCTTGAAATCTGTAAAGATAAGGAGTTCACCTCCTTCTAAGGTAGCTCAATTAACTCCAATTGTTAGGGCAGCTCTAATTTTTTAGGAACTTTGTATAACTTTGAGCCCAAATCTGCCTATTTATAACCTTAGTTCACTGTTCCTTGTTTTGTTCTTCATAGCAAAGAAAAACAAACCATTTTTTTTCTCTATGACAGCCCTTCAAATGTTTGAGGAAAAGCTTTCTAATCTTCCAATTCATTAATGTTCTTGCTCAAATTTGGTATCTAGACCTGAACACAAGACTTCAGATGTGGCCTGATCAAGCAGAGGTGAGCAGGAATCTAACTGCCCTTATTTGGGACATTGTGTTTGTATTAACCCAGAAGAAAAAGCTGTCTTTTCATTGTCATCGTATCCTTTTGGCTCATATCAAACTTGGAGGTCACTTTCTTTCTTTTTTTTTTTTAATTAACAAATTATTTTATTTTTTTTCCATTATGTGTAAAGATAGTTCTCATCTTTTGTTTATACAAGCTTTACAATTTCAGATTTTTCTCCATCCCTCCCCTCCCTTCCCCCTATCCTAGACAGCAGGTAATCTGATATAGGTTTTATATATATATATATATATATATATATATATATATATATATACACACACACACACACACACACATATATATATACATATATATATACATATATGCACATAATAACATTAATCCTATTTCTGCATTAGTCATGTTATAAGAGAAAAAATCAGAGCACTGATGAAAAACCTCAAAATAGAAAAAAACAACAGCACAAAAAACAAAAGAAATAGTATGGTTCATTCAGCATCTATACTCCGCAGTTCTTTTTTTTTTTTCTTGGATTTGGAGATCCTCTTCCATCATGAGTTCCCTGGAACTCTTCTGTACCATTGCATTGGTGAGAAGAATATAGTCCATCACAGTAGATCAACACTCAATGTTGATGATACCATGTACAATATTCTTCTGGTTCTGCTCATCTCACTCATCATCAGCTCACACAAGACCCTCCAGGTTTCTCTGAACTCCTCCTGCTCATCATTTCTTACAGCACAATAGTATTCCATTGTATTCATATACCACAACTTGTCCAGCCATTCCCCAATTCATGGGCACCCCCTCAACTTCCAATTCCTTGCCACCACATAAAGAGCAGCTATAAATATTTTTGTACATGTGGGTCCCTTTCCCCCTTCCATGATTTTTTTGGGAAAAAGACCCAAAAGTGGTATTGCTGGGTCAAAGGGTATGCACAGCTTTATCGCCCTTTGGGCATAATTCCAAATTGCTCTCCAGAATGGTTGGATCAGTTCACAGCTCCACCTACAATGAATTAGTGTTCCAATTTTCCCACAGCTTCTTCAACATTTATTATCTTCCTTTTTTGTCATTTTAGCCAATCTGATAGGTGTCAGGTGGTACCTCAGAGTTGTTTTAATTTGCATCTCTCTAATCATTAGAGATTTAGAGAATTTTTTCATATGGGAATAGACAGCTTTGGTTTCTTCATCAGAAAATTGCCTGTTCATATTCTTTGACCATTTCTCAATTGGGGAATGACTTGGATTCTTATACATTTGATTTAGTTCCCTATATATTTTAGAGATGAGGCCTTTATCAGAAGTACTGGCCACAAAAATTGTTTCCCAGCTTTCTGCCTCCCTTCTAATTTTGGATGCATTGCTTCTGTTTGTACAAAAATTTTTTAATTTAATATAATCAAAATCATCCATTTTGCATTTTATAATATACTCTATCTCTTGTTTGGTCATAAACTGTTTTCCTTTCCAAAGGTCTGATAGGTAGACTATTCCTTTCTCCCCTAATTTACCTATGGTATCACCTCTTATGTCTTAATCGTGTATCCATTTTGACCTTATTTTAGTATCAGGTGTAAGATGTTGGTCTATGCCTAATTTCTGCCATACTATCTTCCAGTTTTCCCAGCAGTTTTTGTCAAATACTGAGTTCCTATCCCAGAAGCTGGAGTCTTTGGGTTTATCAAACACTGCATTACTAGTGTTATTTACTACTGCATTTCCTGAGCCTAGCCTATTCCATTGATCTACCACTCTGTTTTTTAGCCAGTACCAGATAGTTTTGATGACTGCTGCTTTATAGTAAAGCTCCAGGTTTGGTACTACTAACCCACCTTCCTGTGAATTTTTTTTCATTATTTCCCTGGATATTCTTGATTTTTTGTTTTTCCAGATGAATTTTGTTATTATTTTTTCTAGCTCTATAAAATAATTTTTAGGTAGTCTGATTGGTATGGCACTGAATAAGTAAATTAATTTAGGCAGTATTGTCATTTTTACTATATTAGCTCTGCCTATCCATGAGCAATTGATATCTTTCCAATTATTTAGATCTGATTTGATTTGTGTGAAGAGGGAGGTCACTTTCACATGAACTATGGAGACTTTTTGTCTTTCCTCCATCATCTGGTCTCATCTTCCTGTATACCCCAATTGCAATACTATCCTATTCCCCAACCTTCTGTTTTTTCCAACTATAGCCTGGGGGTGGGAGGAGGGAAGGGAGGAGAAGCTTGCCACCTTTAACATTTTTTTGTTTGTTTGTTTCTTTTTAACAAGGCAATTGGGGTTAAGTGACTTTCCAAGGGTCACACAGCTAGTAAATGTTAAGTGTCTGAGACTGGATTTGAACTCAGGTACTCCTGAATCCAGGGCTGTTGCTCTATCCACTGTGCCACCTAGCTGTCCCTAACATTTTTTTTTAAATCTCAGTTTGGCCTTGTTGACAGAATTCTTTTTTAAGTAGTTTTTTTTATTTTTTTCTAATTACATTTAAAGACAATTTTTTAAATAACAAAAGTATTTTATGATTTTCCAGTTACATGTAAAGATAGTTTTCAACATTTGTAAAGACAATTTTTTAAACTTTATTTTATAAAATTTTGAGTTCCAAATTTTCTTCCTCTGTCCTCCCTAAGGCAGTAAGCAATTTGACATAGGTTATATATGTTCAATCATGTAAAACATATTTCCATATTAGTCATGTTGTGAAAGAAGAAACAGAGCAAAAGAGGAAAAACCCATAGCAAAAATAAAGTGAAAATAGTATTCTTCTATCTGCATTCAGACTCCATCAGTTCTTTCTCTGGATGTGAAAAGCATTTTTCATCATGAGTCTTTTGGAATTGCCTTGGATCATTTTATTCTGAGAAGAGCAAAGTCAATCATAGTTGATCATCAAACAATGTTGTTTTTCTGTGTAACATGGTTTCCTGCTTCTGCTCAGTTCATTCGGCATCAATTCTGACACAATTCTTAAAGAACTGTGCCAGTATGTTGTCCCCATTCCCAAAGATCCGCTTCCATTTCTTATAAATTTCCCTATGAAAGATCAATTTATTGTTCAGCTAAAAATGCAGACAATTGGTTTTTGTTTGTTTATTTAATAATAAACATTTTTATTTATAGTTTTGACTTCCAATTTTTATCCCTCCTTCCCTTTCTCCACTCCCCTTTCCCTGAGGCAGTAAGCAATCAAATATACATGTTTGATTATAAATGATTCTACATGTGTGATTATGTAAAACATTACCATTTTTGTCATTTTTGTACAAAAAAACTTGACTAAAAATAAAAGAAAATGAAAAATAGCATGCTTCTGCCTGTGTTCAATCAATATCCATTATAAAAATACCTCCTCTCCTTTTTCCCTTCATAGTAATTTTTAATTATGTTCTCAGATCTTTTTCCTGTGATGCACCAACCCCCAATATATTTTTTTTTTTTAGTGTTAGATAATGAGATTCTACTAATAACAGAAAGGCACAGCATAGGACAGTGGAGATTTTCTGGCTTTGGAGTCAGGAAACCTTGGTTTTGGGTGATTTTGGGTCAATCATTGACTCTCTCTGGGTCTCTTTGTTTCATCTGTAAAATCAAGAAATTGAATTATATGCTCTTTTGAGTTCAATGCTAGCTGAATCAATAATACTCCAAGCTTCTCTCTGAACATTAAAATTGTTTCGTCATGGATGGTATCTTGAATCTCTGTCTTAATCTATCATGAACCACAAACTGGTCCCCATCTTCTAATGTTCCCATTATCACCACTTCACCAAGCAGTTCCTCTTTATTGATCAGAATCGTTTTTCCTGTGATCAAGTCTCACATTTTCTGAATGATAAAAATCAATCGATCGATATACATTTTTAAGAGCCTACTATGTGCCAGGGACTGTGATAAGTAACAGATATACCAAAAAAGAAAAAGAGAAAAAGAAAAAGAAAAAAAAGAAAAAAAAAGGCAAAACATGGTCCCTACTCTCAGGGAGTTTGCATTCTAATGGGGGAGAGAATATGCACACAAATATATAGTAAGCATGCTATATACAGGAAAAATAGGAAATAATTAACTGAGGGAAGACCCTGAAATTAAGAGGGTTTGAGAAAGTCTTCTTGTAAAAGATAGAATTTTAGCTGGGACTAAAAGAAATGCAGGGAAGCAAGCTAAGTATTCATTAGATATGACATTGTAATAGACAGATCTCAAGCAGCAACCACCCCCCAAACCCCATTCCCCCCCCCCCACACACACACCCATACCTCATCACAACTACTTTAGCTAGCTCTGTGGTATCTTTGAGACCTGCTTTAGATATTTGTCATTCAATTCATCTAGATAGCCCAGCAGTTTGTGGTATACTCC
Organism: Dromiciops gliroides; assembly: GCF_019393635.1. Classification (NCBI taxonomy): domain Eukaryota; kingdom Metazoa; phylum Chordata; class Mammalia; order Microbiotheria; family Microbiotheriidae; genus Dromiciops; species Dromiciops gliroides. Next base: position 242,978,648 of record NC_057861.1, on the reverse strand, counting down.
CAATGTTTTACCATATCTCTTTCTTTTTCTTTTCATTCTTACTCAAATGCTCCCTACCATGTATTGATCAGATATTTTAATGGCCTATTATGTAATCTCAGGTTTCATGCCCTCTTGGAAATAGTGCATGTCAGTCATATTTTTTTTATAAAATAGATGTGTATCTCATACTCAAATAATTGATCCTGGCCTATAAAAAAACATTCATGGGCAGAATTTTTTAAAGCCTTAAGCAAATCAATGCCCTCAAAAAAGAACAGTAAAAAGAAGGAAAAAAAAAACACTTCAACCTAACTTCATCACATCCATTTTCCAAATCTGCCCATCACAAATTATGAATAATTTTTCCTTCATATTCTTGAACATTTCTGAAGTGAGATGAAGAGCAGTAATAGAATCCCTTAAATAAGGCGCACACTCAGCACTAATTCTTACATTTCTGAGTTTTGTGTTCGTCTCCCCCATTGTGATAAATAAAATAAATTGCCTAGAAAACGACTCATGAATAAAGTCATTTTGGAGCCGGGAATGCAAAGTTAAGGTACCTTGATCTCAGTGTCCTTTGGTAACATGTCTAGGATTTGAAATGAAAGCTCAGATAATGGATTATAGATCTGGAGCCAGAAGGGACCTTAGAGGTCACTGAGTCCAAACCTTTCATTTTACAGATGAGTTAACTGAGGTTAAGTGACCTTGCCCAAGGTCACACAAGGTAGCCAGCTGAAGAGTAGGGATTCCAATGTTGGTCCTCTAATGCTAAGTGAAGCCTTTTCACTATCATGCTCTAATAACATCCTACTTTGGTGTATGCTCAATTCTTACCCTTCCTTCTCTTCTAAGCATTCTGTTCCTAGTCGCATTCTACCTTGGAAGAATACTCAGTTTGCCTTTGGTCAAATACATTAAGACACAAAGTCCAAGCCAAAAAATTAAATGCGGTCCTTGTGTCCCTTAAGAATCTAGATGACAGGGGCAGCTAGGTGAACACTTACTAGATGGGTAATCCTAGGCAAGTACTTTAACCCCAATTGCCTCACCAAAAAAAAAAAAAAAAGAATCTAGATGACAAAGCACATCTCAAATCTCATCTCAGTCATTCCTTTTATTTTATTTTTTTTGGGGGGGGTTGTTTTATTTTGTTTTGGTTTTTAGTGAGGCAATTGGGGTTAAGTGACTTGCCCAGGGTCACACAGCCAGTAAGTGTTAAGTGTCTGAGGCTGGATCCGAACTCAGGTCCTCCTGAATCCAGGGCCGGCGCTCCATCCACTGCGCCACCTAGCTGCCCCTCAGTCATTCCTTTTAGACTACACATTCACATGTGTTGTGTGGAGAGGCAATGTAATATATTAAAGAGATTTGGGTTTGGATTCATGAAAGACCTATGTTCCAATTTTGGCTATACTTATTATTTGTGTGACCTTGCACTTTGCCTTTCTAGGCCTCAGCTTCTCCATCAAAATGTGGAAATAATAATACTTGAAGTATGGGGGGGCAAAAGTCATGAATATTTAATAATTTCTTTATTTTTTGTTTTGAAATTACAATACCATAGCATTATATGCAGTATATATATAGAAAATGAACTCACATTATTTTTGGAAAATCAGATCTCATAAATGATGAAAAATAAAGAAAAAAATCATCTTAAAAATTTAGTAAGAATCAGACCCCTTTTTGACTTTTGGCCCACCTTGTACTTACATTGCATCATTTGTTGTAAGGAAAGGACTTCGTAATAAGAAAATAGTAAAATGGGTATTTTTGTGCTGTGATCTGAATATCCTCAACTTCTGATTTATATCATCAGGTCATGAGACCCTATTTCTACTACAGACAAGCATCATGACTCAGGAGAAGGTTTCCTGGATTTGGAGTTAGGAGATATGGTTTAAAAACTAGCTCTTCCACCTACTAGCTGTGTGACCTTGGACAAGTCATCCAACCTCTAAGGGTTTAAAAAGTGATTATTATATAAATAGAGTGCTAGGAAATGTCAAAAACCCTGCTTGAGCTTCCAATCATCAAGAATGGTATAGAGGTTAAGGTTAATGGCACTTTCAAAGCAATACTTGGGGGTATATTATTTTCAATAATAATACATTATCCAAAGGTGTAGTTTCATTATGAGAAATGAATATTGATGTCTGCAGCATACAGAAACAAATTATGCTCTAATGATTTCCTAATAAAGTAATTTGTTCATAGATCACAAGAGGATGCAAGCAAAAAACCGCTACTGCTGAGGACAAGTAATTATTTTTCAGGATCTAATTACACCTACACAACCAAGGGGGGCTGCATTTACTGAACTAAATGGTGATTCCATGCCCCACTAGGTTTCTGTTAATTGTTAAAAAGGGGCTCCTGGCCTTTAAGAGTGTGGCGGAGCAGGTCCTTAAGATGCCATTTGCTACAATTAAAAGGGATTGTTTGCGTTCTCACCTCACACTATGCTTACTCCACATTAAGACATGCTGATCAAAATCCAGCAGCTACAAAAGCCCTTGCTCTCTCTGGCTAAACCATTTTTTTTCATAAATTCTATTGCATTGAAAGATGTATAGGGCAGCATATTATGAGGTTTCCAGTAGGCTACAACAGTAACATGTTCTATTTCAGCTTGGTAGCCAGGCAGAGAGTCCCATGGTCATTATATACAGAAAAAAAAAATAGACAGAGATCAAAATAGAGGGCAAAGCTCTTAAGCACTAATGTTGATTAACAGTCCTAATTAAGAATAGAAGATCCTGACTCTTGTGTTACCCGTCCCTTGGCTTATGAAAAGAAAGTGTCAGAAAACCTACTTGGAAACCAAGCTGAAGATTTTCCTTGTGCTTGGCTTAGCAATTTTGTCTAGTTAAGAGCATACAAAGCAAAACAAGATGCCATAGAGGATGCTTGTCCTAAGATTTTGCTTTGAAGAACATTTTTAACTGACATGAAATTAATTGCACCCTTGCCTCATTGTGTGTGTTTGTGTGTGTGTGTATGTGTGCGCGTGTGTGTGTTACAGGCCCATATACAACATTTTATGACCTTTTTAAAAAAAACTTTTATTTCAATCATTACTGATTTTGAGTCAGACACATATTCCTCTTATCATCATCTTCATTTTGGGGAAACTGTCTCCACTGTCTAATAATTTTGTTTCAAAACCTTTGATTGTTTAAGTGGGGCTTATAAGATCATCTTGTTTAGTTAGATCAAAAAGAGAACTTTGTTTTTCATATTTAAGGCATATTTCCCTCTAGGCTTTTCAAGGATAAGTCATTCCATCCTGTAATTAGAAATTTAAAAAAATAATTGGTAATCATCATATTCAAGTATATAATATAGTTTTGAGGTCCCCATTCATCCCTCTCATCTGGCTTTCAAATAAGCAAAATAAATTGACAAATTAAAAACACCAGAGATGGATGTTTCAGCTTAGGAGACATTTGTTTGTGGTTTTTCTTCCTTTTTTTTTTACTTTGGCCCCAACTTCGGCTGCTCATTCTAGAGTTTATTTTCAAAGAAAAAAAATAATTTGGAAAAAGGAAGTAAAGCTAACAAGGCAGATGGCTTGTCAAATCAGAAACAGGAGCCCATTCCAAAAATAGAATAAAGAACATGCATAAATACAAAGAGCTGAACTTTCTGTTTTCTATGATGGCTGTGGGACTCCTGCCCTTTTTACTTAGTAAGCTGAAACAGTCCACAGTTATAGTTCCAAAGAACAATTAATTCATCTTATTCCCTGCAGTCTAGAGGAAAGAATGCAGGGCAATATTTTTTTAAATTCAGTTCTAGTCTTGGCTCTGCCTCTGAAAAGATGGATCTCAGTTCCATCAACCAGTAATTGAAGGGTTTTGAGTTTTTGTTATATGAGTATTGATCAAAGGATGACTCAGTAACATTTTATATATATATATATATATATATATGTATATATGTATATATATATATATACACACACACACATACACACATATATACATATATACATGTATATGTATATCTTTAAGTATTAAAAGGGAGAGTATACAGAAAAGGGATTAGATTTGTCCCCTTTTCTCTTAGAGAGAAGAACAATGGGGGTGCTTTCAAAGAGGCTAATCACTTTTGGGAGTTGGGTGTAGGCCAACCTTGCTTCATTGTCCTCTTGGCTTCTGCCTCTATGGATGTTGCTACCATAATTTCACAGCCTACTCACCCTGGAACATCCCTGTACCCTGCAAACTCTCTTTTCTAATTGATAAAATTTTTGTGAGGCCTTTAACTTGGGGATGGACCTAGGCCAACCATGTTTCATTCTCCTCCTGCTTATGCTTCTCTCTAGACTTTGCCACCATTCCCCCAGACTTTTCCTCTCCCTTTTATGTATTGTCTTTCCCCATTAGATTGTAAAATCATTGAGGGCAGAGATTGTCTTTCCTTTGGCTTGTATTTGTATCCTTACAATTAACACAGTGCTTGGCATATTGTAAGTGCTTAAAAATGTTTTTTACCTACCAATTTAGGTTGCATGTCAGTACATTATGAAGCATGACAGCATGATCTTTTATAGCTGTCCAACCATGCCTCCCCCTTATTGTACTTGTCAAGTTGATTGTTTAACCCCAAGCTCAAAACTCTACATACATCCCTAGTGAATTTTATCTTATTAGATTCAGTCCCATGCTTTAGCCTGTCAAGAACTTTTTGGATACGAACTCTGTCACCAAGTGTGACAGCTATCCTTTTTGACTTAGTGTCACTTAAAAATGTGATAAGCATGCTCTATATGCCTTTATCCAAGTCACTCCTAAAATTATTAAATGGCACAGAGACAAGAACAGATCCCTGTGGTACTCTACTGGGGACCCCCTATTCTGTCAACATTAGACTATCAACTACCTGTCTTTGTGCCAATCATCCAACAAGTTCTGATTATCTCTAATTATATTGTTACAAGGCCATATACAGATAGTCACCTTGATGACCTGGACTGTCTTCTTTCAATGTGTAATTTTGATTTAGCTGAGGTAAATCTTCAGGAAAGTAGGGTGCAATGAAGGAAGAAAATTTCATCTCCATCAAACTGGGAGAGAAATGTACAACAAAAAGAAAGGTTTTCAAACTTCATAATAAATAGCTTCTATGAATCAATAAATGGATATCAACCTGGGTTTCCCCACCCAATGTCCACTTCATCTCACAAGTCATGGTTCTCTCTGAGCATGTATTATTTTCAGTTCTGCTCACTACCTTTTAGGAAGGACACTGAGAAGCTGGAGCATATACAGAGGATGGTAACCAGACTGGTAAAAGGACTGAGGACTATGGATTGTGGTTCAGTCAAAGTGACATGAAATGCTTAGCCTGAGGAAGGAAAGACTTAAATTACATGTGATAGTTGTTGAGTTTCTGAAGCCTGCAGAGGGCAGGATCAAAAGAAATAGGGAAAAGATGCAGTAAGGCAGATTTTAACTTAAAATAAGGAAAGATCACTAGGAGTAATCAGAGAGATCTGTAATATACTCTAAAGCTGTTGGAATTTTCTGAGTCTTTTGGACTTTTAAAGGCAAGTAGATAGTGCATTGGATAGAGTACCAAACAAAGAGTCAGGAAGACCTGAATTTAAATCTAGGTAAGTCACTTTGTGACCCCTGGGCAAGTCACTTAACCTCTGTTTGTCTCACTTTCCTCATCTGTAAAATGAGAATAACAGTAGCACCTACCTCCCAGAGTTGTTGTGAGGATCAAATGATATAATAATTATAAAGGGCTTAGCATAGTGCCTGTCACATAATAAATGCTTATATCAATTTTATTATGTTTATACTTACTTGAGAACTGATGTAAAATCTTTTCAGTTTGAGTTCCCAGAATTGGAATAATGATATAGTCGCACATGAAAAATTGAATGGGGGGGCATAGCTTCCGTCATACTTAATACAGCACAGGATTTCTATGATAACACTGGATCTCTGGGTCATTTTCCTTTTACTGGTAGATACAAACCATTTTTTTTTTGGTGGGGCAATGAGGGTTAAGTGACTTGCCCAAGGTCACACAGCTAGTAAGTTTGAAGTGTCTGAGGCTGGATTTGAACTGAGGTCCTCCTGAAATTCAGGGCCGGTGCTTTATCCACTCTGCCAACTAGCTGCTGAATGCATGCCATTTTTTTGGAGGTATTAAAAGCAAGGGAGACATTGCCAGGAGTGAAAGTCTAGCTCAAGGGTGTTCCATGCTATGGTTAGGAAGCAAAGACTGAATGGTATCCAAAGTTAATCATAGGCATACTGGAAGAGACTAGGTCCAAACGCTAAGGATTCTGAATTATTTATTTCCATCACAACTACATCATCTTTGGGTTAGTTAAAGATCCGTTAACACCGATTTGATTAGTAAAATCCTTCTAGCCCCTGAATCATCTGAAACCTGAATTTGGGGTATTACATAGTCAAAAAGTCTATAGCTAAAGGTTCAGTTCATAGGATCAAGATTTGAGCTGGACAGAGCCTTGAAGGTCATCAGTTTTAACCCCCTCCCCCTCTTTTCAGTGAGATGCATCTGGACCTCAAATTAGAAAACTGAAGCTCAGAATAATTAAGGATGTTGCCTAAGGTCACACAGCTAGTAAGTATTTCGTCAGGTTTTGAACTCAGATCTCTGCCTCTGCACTCTACTCACTATGCCACCTGTTTCTCAAGTTAGGTAACATGGGCTAGGCAGGACCAAGTGGTTGGTGTCTTTACTGATGGATCTTCTATTATCCTGTGACTCAGGTCTCCATTCTCAATGAGGAATCCTAGAGTAGGGGAGAGGGTGATTCAGTTCACCAGGTATAGTTAGCTGCATCCTTATAGAAGCCTATTAGTGCTTCCATATTGACATTCTATTTCATCCACTGGAACTGCAACCAATTTTGATTTCTCTCACATGCTAACCCACTGAATTTGAGGCTATATACCCACTTCCCACACATGACCAGGAGAATTCTAATGAAAACTGGATAGGTTTCATTCCTGCTAACTACTATAATGATCTTTCTGCAGATAGCAGTGGAGATATGTGATATGGAAATCTCACACTTAGGGGCTAAGGACTTGCAGCTGAAAAAGCTACAGGAGTGGAAAAGAAGCTGTTCTTGAGGTTCAAGTGGGAAACAAGCTGAGTAAAATAGTCAAGCCATTTTAGTAAGCAGAGGGGTCACAGTGAAGGAAGGGAGAAAAATGCCGAAGGCACTAAAGCTTGAAGCTAAGGTATGAAATGGAAAGTCAACCTGTCCTGGGCTCTGGCACTCAGTGAAAGTTCCTAACATAGGGCTGTTCTATTCTACTGATTGGTTACACAAAACAACTAAGGAACTGGGTTGTATTCAATAGGGCATGGTTCCTTTCAGAAACAATTAAGGGGTTATTTTTCACTTCACAATTAAAAAAATATTAAATTATTTGTTGTAAGATTACTTTAAATACCAAGATCTAATAAATATAATAGTTTTTGGTTTATAAATATTTTATTTACTTACAAATTTTATAATTATACATTTTAGATAAAATGAGATAAAGTTTGTATTTTTCTTTGTTTCTTTGTTCCTTCCTTCCTTCCTTCCTTCCTTCCTTCCTTCCTTCCTTCCTTCCTTCCTTCCTTCCTTCCTTCCTTCCTTTCTTTCTTCCTTTCTTTCTTTCTTTCTTTCTTTCTTTCTTTCTTTCTTTCTTTCTTTCTTTCTTTCTTTCTTTCTTTCTTTCTTTCTTTCTTTCTTTCTTTCTGGTATGGCAATGAGGGTTAAGTTACTTGCCCAGGGTCACACAGCCAGTAAGTGTAAAGTGTCTGAGGCCAGATTTGAACTCAGGTGCTCCTGAATGCAGGACCTGTGCTTTAGCCACTGTACCGCCTAGCTGCTCCCAATAAAGTTTATATTTCAACTTTTTTAAACCACCTCTCTCTTTACAACTCTTCTCTATCAAGGCCCTTCTTTTTTTCTCTCTTTTCCCCTCCTTCCTTGCCCCCTTCCCACCATATGTATTCATTTTCTCATGAACTCACAAAGTATTTATTGAATACCTAGGATATACAAGGCCCTGTGTATCCCCTTTGGAATAGAGCAATCTGCAGCTCATATAATTAGTTTATGCATCCTTGCCTGCCACCTGCCATGTTAGAGACCAGCTCCCAGAATTACACTTGGGTCCCTACTTGCTAAGCAGGTAAAAATTAGACATATTGCAGAGAGAGCAGATTTAGTCCCCCAACCTGTCATTGTAAGAGGTTCTGTTGCACATATTCCAAATGATTTGAAACAGCAAACAAAATAGAGAAGAGGATTCTTTGAAGGGATAAAAATGACTAAAATAGTCTTTGAAAAAAAAAACTGTATAAGAAGAAAGGCTACAGGAGCTTGGGAGTACAGTGGAGAAAGCGTGGTAATACATGTGTGTAGATAAATAGATAGATAGATAGATAGATAGATAGATAGATAGATAGATAGATAGATAGAGACACACACAGACAGACAGATACACAGAGATTAAATGTTTGTTGTTTTAGGGCTACCTAGAAGACATGTAAGGAGAGAAAAAAGAATGTAGCATAGCTGAGTTGTGGGGGTTTTGAAGTAAAGGGGTTAGATTTAAATTAATATGTATGTATTATGAAAAAACAATTATTAACAATGAATGGGGGAACCCAGAGATCAGTTTCAGTCCTTTCTCCTTTCCTACTCCAGAAAGTCCAATTCTTGAGGAACTTAAGCAAATCTTGTCTGGGACAAGCCCAAGGGAACAAAAGAAATTAAGATAGATTCTTTTGTCTAGCTCAGTGAACTGATAGGATTGAAGTACACCTAGATACTGGACTTTGCCTTTTCCCTTCCACATGGATCTTTTCCCTTATGTCATCCTGTAGAGTTTATTTTAATTTAGACCACCTTCAAATCATGTCAACCAAAGAAATTGAATGATGTTAACCAATTAGCTTTGAACAATGTATAATGACCCACCTCTATTAAAAGAGGATAAAACCAGGGGCAGCTTGGTTGAGCAGTAGATAAAGCACCAGCCCTAGATTTACAAGGACCTGAGTTCAAATCTGGCCTCAGACACTTGAGACTTACTGGCTTGGTGATGCTGGGCGAGTCACTTAACCCTCATTGCCCCTCCCCCCCCAAAAAGGATAAAATCCTTGACTATTCAAGGGTTGGCAACTTGGCTGAGTTCATTCTTCTAACACAACCTGTGTGACCCAAGGTAATTTACTTAATTTCCTGAGCCTCAGTTTACTCATCCATAAGATGACAGAGTTGAATTAGCCTCTGAAGTTTCTTCCAGCTCTATAGCTATAATTCTATGATCTTGGCAACCATTAGGAGATTTGTAACACTCTCTTCACTAATCTCCATCAGCTGAGATACTCTTCATGCTTTCCTGACCTTTACTGACCTTCAGAGAAATGTCAGCCATTGTTGTCATGAATGATTGCCAATTTGAATAAAGATAGGGCCTGGCACTTGCTGCAGCTGCATTCTCACAAAAAAAGAGGGCCTCACAAAATTTCCAGACTATTTACACTGGAAATTTTTTCTTGCATAGCTAAAATGTTACATTGTGGGAACATGAGTCTTACCATCAATCCAGAGACTGTCCTATCATTTTCCCTCAGTAAAACTGAGTCAATATGAAGAAGCTTCTTAATGATTATGTGGCATAGCATAGCATAACATAGGATAATAATATATTATACTAATATGTTATATATTTTATATAATATATTATATAATATATGTATGCATGTGTAGATAGATAATATATAGAGAGAGGATAGATAGATAGATAGATAGATAGATAGATAGATAGATAGATAGATAGATAGATAGATAGATAGATAGATATGAAAGTCTCAGATGAAATAGTGTGAGGCTGATGGGATTAGAATAGATAAAAGAAGATCCTACTGGAGAATGGGAGACAAGAAGAAAGAGAGAAACAAGACAAGAAAGGCAGAGGTTTCTGGAAGGAAAGGATGAGATAGTTGATTTCTCTTGAAGAAACATTACAGTCAGTCAGCTGCCATTGCAGAGTGGAATTCATAAGCATTGGAGTGTTTGGCTTTTAGATATAAATAAAAAATATGATGCATACAAGTGTTAGAGAGGATGGTGACTGTCTATTCATTAGGCAGTGGAGGGTTCAGTGGCTCTGTCATGAAGATATATGAAGTGTGCTTCTTGATAATGTTAGCCTTGTAAGAGGGTTGGTGATTGAACTTCTGTAACCTGATGACTCCCTTTAATATGTATAATCCTCATTCCAATAAATCTGAAACTGGCAACAGACTGCGGCCACTTGTTCCTGTGATGGAAAGCACCATATCACAGATGCCATTAACATAAAACAATGCCTGTGCTGTGGAAGCCTTCTTGGATCCAAATTAAGAATGAATGATTACACAATGGAAGAAAATCACCATGGGTAATGGCACTCTTCAGATTCTCAGACCCATTTTAACCAGGTCCACATCACTATTGGGATGAACTGCTGAATCTGTGGACTCCCCAGAAAAATCACTTAGAGATGCGACTCAGTGAATGAGGCAGTATCTGTAATGAAGGCTGAATATGTCCTACAACAGAGCTGTCAGACATGTGTCCCATGGGCCTACACCATTCCTGAGTGTGGTCTGAACCAGATTAAAGTGTAATTGGGAAATATTTAACAAAATAAATATAAATATAATAAAATATAGATAACATTTCATGCTAAAACTATCAATATGTGGCCCACAGGGATTGTTATATATGGTTTAGTTGTCCCTGTTTCCATTTTAATTTTGTCACCACTGACTTGGAGATTACCCCCTTAATAATTGAAAAGAAGAGCCATGAGAATTGAAGCTTTGTTACAAGTAGGAGAGCCAGAAACCTGGGCAGGGGACAGACAATCAAAGCAGTTCCCAGTAGCAGCAATAGGAGGAAACTCAGAAAAAAATGTTGTTAGAATCATACAGTTCTGACCTCAGATGAGGACTTGAACTTGGTCACTGGAGTTCCAGGACAGCACACCAATTTCCAAGAAGACTGGGAGTTTCTTATGTCCTGGAAATTTCATGAAGGTCAAAAGAGGTCAATACACCAAGGAGAACACCACAGCTGATGGGTATTAATGAGATTGTCTCAAATATTTTAAAGACAGCCAGGATCACAGTATCATAGATGTAATACTGTAAGGAACCTCAAAAACGATCAAGTTCAACCTCATCATTTTATCGATGATGAAACTGAGACCCAGGGAATTACATGACTTTTCCTAGGTGACACAGGGAGTAAATTTCAGGGGCAATATGAATGCTAGTCCTTTGACTCAAACCATCTCCTGTTCCATTTCCTTCTTATAAATCAAATGGTTAACTATTATAATTAAAAGTCATTATGGCATTTTTGACAGTGAATTTGTAAAGTGGAGGGCAACTGGTGAGAGTTCATGTCTTTCTTGATTAAGATGAGATTAACCTGATCAATGGCAGCTAGGTGGTGAAGTGTATAGAGTGCCAGGTCTGGAGTCAGGAAGACTCACCTTCCTGAGTTCACATCTGGACTCATTTGCTAACCGTGTGACTCTGACCAAGTCACTTAACCCTGTTTGCTTCAGTTTCCTTATCTGCAGAATGAGCTGGAGAATGAAATGGCAAACCACTCCATTATCTCTGAGAAGAAAACCCCAAATGATCTCATAAAGAGTCTGACATGATTAAAATGACTGAACAGCTACCTGATTAAGTTAAGACTAATAACATTGATTTTACTTTCTAGACACTCCTGTTTTCCTTAATCCTGTGGAAGATTTGACCCAGTATTACCTTCTGATCATGTTCTATTTTTGTTGGCTATAGGATGAGTAAATCTGTGAAATTTAGGAGCCCCAGGGGGCAGCTAGGTGAGACAGTGGATAAAGCACCAGCCCTGGATTCAGGAGGACCTGAGTTCAAATCCAGCCTCAGACACTTGATACTTATTAGCTGTGTGATGCTGGGCAAGTCACTTAACCCTCATTGCCCCCCCAAAAAAAAATTAGGAGCCCTGATTCAAGAGTTTGTTACTCCTTTACACAGTCCTCATGAAAAAAATGATGGGAAGATAATAGGGCGCAGTAGAAGAGTGTTAAGTTCAGGTTCAATCCTGAATTTTCTATGTGACCTTAGGTAAGACATTTTACTTTTCTGAACCTCAGTTTCCTCATTTGCCAAATGTTAGTGTTGGACTAAATGACCTCTAACGTGCCTTTTAAATCTAAATCTAGGACTCTGGGATATATCTTCCCAAATAACTCTGCTATGGAAAGTAACTTCTCTTAAACACCCTGACCTCTGCTCTACTGTGTATGTGACTGATGTACGTTTCTGTTTCAATGGGTTTGGTCTACATTCGAACTTGAATTTCTAAAATGTTGTAGAAATGGACTCACAGAACAATCATGTGGGAAGTAACCTCTGAGATTGTCTGGTCTGTCATTGGAGAGTTAGGAGAACTGACATGCAAAGAAATAAAGGTCATGCAACTAATTAGTAGTTGAGCTGGGATGAGAATCCAGATCTCCTCATTTCTAATTGAGTACTCTTTACACTTCACTCAAATGCTTCTTGAGGCTGGATTAGCCACAGGAATGAACACTTTGTTGCTCCAAAGAGCTGTCACAACTCTTGTATGCCTTCCCAGATTACAGACATATTTATCTGGAGCTAGGAGGAATCTCAGAGGTAAACTGATTCAACCCTCTCATTTGACAGATGAGGAAAATTTTAATCTTCATGAGTTAAAAACAGCTCACCATTTAGCCAAATGTTTGAAGATGAGATTCTCTGAACTTGGCTAGGCTGACCCTCAGATAATGACAGTCAGTCTCTGGGGGTAGTATTCAAAGTCTGAAAATCTGCTCAGTGGTAGCAGAGTCTTTGAAAACACTGAGTCACCTGAATGCCATATGGAGAAATCTAGAAAAGAGATCTAGATAGAAAGTAATACAACTTTTAACAATGAAGTATATAGAGCATTCCACTTAAAGGAATGATTTTAGCTTGGATTTTGGATCCCTGAATGTGGCTTGAGAGCAACGCCTTCGAAGGAAGACCTGGGTTCAAATCTTGCCTCTAAAATTTTTTGGATAAAAGGTCTTGGGTAAGTCACCTGACTTCTCAGGTGCCCCAGATAACTCTGTAAGTTCCCTAAATAACTCTATAATACTTTAAATTACAAAAGAAGTACTGACCAGCCCTTTCATTACTATGTAGACTCAGGCGGTCATATTAAGGCATCACAAGATTCTCAGCGTGTGTGGGGGGGGGCGCGCACTCGCATGTAAATGAAATGAAAACCTTGTGTCTTTCTTGCTGCCTCTTATGATGAAGCTGTAAATTTGGATTACCTAATGAGAGTGACTTAGGAAATTAGAGTTAAGGTGCTCTTACCGCTTTGGCCCTATGATAATGTAGAACAATACACAAAAAGAACCCCTGGGAAGCAGATGCTGTCTTTAATTAAAATAGGAACTGATATTCTGGGTTTGGTTTTCCTTTTCATAAATTCAGGCAAGATATAGAATGAAACTCAGCAAGATTAAATGATTTGCCTTTGTCACCATTTTTTTTTCCTGACACATGGAAAGTCATTGGGTGTTGCTAACAATCTGCAGTACAGTAATGAGAAACCACACAGAAGACAAGGGGAGCAAATGCTTCAGTGAATCAACCAACACAAACAGAACAAACAGACTTTAGCAAAATAGTTTCAATGTCACTTACATCATGAAAACCCGCCTGCCTAGCCAAACTCAGTCATCAGAAAGCTGTTTGACTTGGACTTGGTGACTGGAATATTCTGGTTACCCAGTGAATGAAAGATAATTAAAAACTAGCACAATTAAATGAGTACATGAAAATTGGCATCCCTCAGTTAAATATACTGACACATCTACAGATACAACCTGAGCAAGTGGCTACTTTTGAAACATGATTGAATCCAAGATTTGCTTTTAATGTTAAATTGGAAAACCCCAACAAACATAGATAGCTCAAACTAAAGATTTAAACTCCCCTGATGATGTTATGGTATGAAATTATGCACTAAACATTTGAAAAAATATGGAATTTTTCACATATTGAACCTTTAATAATTATTAATTGTGTGACAAAAAAGTGTGGTAGGCCTTGGAGGACAATAAAAAGACATAATTCCTGTCCTCAAGAAGTTTGTGATCTGCTTTGGTGGAGAAGATAAGAAATACATAGTGATAGTTATACAAAAAAATTTAATAATAGCCGATTACATTTGATATAATAATTCTGTGATACAGATTAGGACAGGCATTAACATCTCAAATTTATAGATGGGTAACTAAAGTTCAAAGAGTTTGAGTGATTTGCCCAAGGTCTCACAGTTAGTGTGATAGTGGCCAAAGGGTTAAATGGACTGGACTGTTGTAGTGACAGGCTCTTAGATGGATATGAAGTATACCTAACAAGGACTGGTATTTACCTGGTATTTTGAAATATAATCAAAAGGACATTAATCTTAAAAGAACATTAAAAGGAGAAAACTATGGATATATATCTCCCAAATTGGATAACATTGATATTAACCACAGTGTAAAATACAGAACAACAATAGAAATGCCTAGAAATTTACCAGAAACAAAATTCAAGAAAGAAACTAACAATAAAATGTACACCCTCACATGTCTATGTAAGGTAAAATGGAAAGAATAATGCAAAAGGGTAAATTTCATATCATGGGTTTTTGCTGAAATTCAGTGTAATGGGATTCATTACTAGATTATAACTCTGAGAGGATATATTCATTCAAAGGGAACAGGATAGGTAAAAGAAGGTGAAAACAGATTTGCATTATATAATAAAATACACTTGTTAGAATATCTGGGACTGAGGTGAGGAAGCATGGTGGAGAACATTTGGGTGAAGTTGAATTAAGACAGAAACAAGACAGTTTTATCAAAACATAATAAAGAACACTACATGGATAGTTCAGGGCATATGAACCTGCAATAGAGGCATGGTGTAGCCATGAAGGAAAAAATCTTTTATCTGAACATATGCTAGAGCTCTCTGTCTACTAAAAAGAAAACCAGTAAATATTTTCATGCCATACCTTAATTTGATTTTCCTTAAAAAGATGGAAGAACCAAAATATAAATTCCAAATTGAATTTTTTTCTTACAACAAAAGACCTATATTCCTAAGAATTGATGAGATCCTTGGGAAGAAATTATCAAGCTAATCTGAAATTTGTAATAGATTAAGAGAGGAAAGTCATTCACAGTTTAACCCCATACCCCAGACATTTGGGGATGAGATTTTCAAAAGGGTTTGGGAAAATCTCATAAATTATTGATTATTTCATTCATTGTATATGTATCCTTGTAGTGTGGCACAATGCCTGTCCCATAGGCATTTAATGAGTTGTTTGATCAGTTCATTGATTGATTAGAGGGATAATCAGAAGAATTAGAGGAACGGAAATCTCATAAATAAAAGAGAAACAACTTGGATGAGGATAAAAACGTCAAGCTATGTAAAGAGACCAATATGGATGTCCAGGGTACATTTGAAAAAGACATGGAGAGAAGATAGAAGTATAAACAAATAACAGAATCACAACACAAAAGTGTAACATTATCTTTTAACAAAACATCAGGGAAAGGAAAGTTCACAATGAGCTGAGGCTTACCAGGAAAGCTAACTGTACCATCATCAAACCCACATCTGATAATCTCATTTACAAGAATAACATGAAAAAACTTTGTCAAATGCTTTATTTGTCATATATTGTAAAAGCCATAATCTTTAATATAGTTCAACAAACATAATTAATAAATATTTGGTGTAGGACCTAGAACTAGATTTTAGAGACAAAAATAACAAAAAAATAAATAAATAAAATGGCCTCTGCCTTAATTACTACAAATTTATCTTCCTTCAATCTCTCCTACTCCAATTAAACTTTTAAAAGCATTTTAATTTATTATTTATTTTGAACATTCTTTTCTTTTCAAATTTAAAGTTCCAAATCTTTCTCTCCTCCCCACCCCATTACTTTCCAATCATGATTCATCAGTTCTCTCTCTGGAGGTGGATAGCATATTTTCATTATGAATCCTTTGGGGTCATTTTAGATCATTGTATTGATCTGAGTGGCCAAGTTTTCCACATTTGATCATCATTATAACATTACTATTACTGTACAAAATGATCTCTCAGTTCTCACTTCACTTTGCATCAGTTTATATAGGTTTTGCCATATTTTTCTGAAATTATTATAGCACAATAATACTCCATTAAAATCTTATGCCACAACTTGTTCAGTCATTCCCCCTTTGATGCCCCTCAATTTTTAATTTACCACCAGAAAAAAAACTGCTATAAATATTTTTCTATTTATAGATACATTTCCTTTTTATTTGATCTCTTTGGAATACAGACCTAGTAGTGGTATTGTTGGGTCAAAGGGTATGTACAGTTTTATAGCCCTTTGGTCATAGCTACAAATTGTTCTCGAGAATTTTGGACCAGTTCACTACTCCATCAGCAGTTCATTAGTGTACCTATATTTTCCTCAGCCCCTCCAGCATTTGTCATTTGTGATAGAGCTAAAGTGGTACCTCAGAATTGTCTTACCTTTCATTTATCTAATCAGTAGTGATTTAGAGCACTTTTTCATATGGCTATAGATAGGTTTGATTTCTTCTGAAAACTGCTGGTTTATATCCTTTGACCATTTCTTAATTGGGTAATGACTTTTATTTTTATAAATTTGACTCATCTCTATACTTAGTATACATTTGAGAAATGAGACTTTTATCAAAGAAACTTGCTGATTATCTCTTTTAATTAGGTCTATATTTGGTTTTATTTTGCCTGAGGACATGATTGCTACCCCATTCTTTTTAACTTCAACTGAAACATATTAGATTCTACTCTAGTCCTTTATTTTAATTCTATGTATGTCTTTCTGTTTCAACTGTGTGAAATGTAAACAATATATTGTTAGATTCTGTTTCCTCATACTTTCTGTTACATGCCTCTATTTTTATGGGTGAGCTCATCCAAATCATATTAATGGTTATGATTACTGTGTATTTCCCACCATCCTATCATCATCATCATCTTCTCCTTCTCCTCCTCCTCCTCCCAATAATAATTATTGAGGAATAATTTTCTTCAGTGGTTTTTGTACCTCCTTTTCTATTTGATCAATCCTGTTGTTTTTTTGGGGGGTGGGGCAATGAGGGTTAAGCAACTTGCCCAAGGTCACAAAGCTAGTAAGTGTCAAGTGTCTGAGGTCGCATTTGAACTCAGGTCCTCCTGAATCCAGTGCAGGTGCTTTATCCACTGCACCACCTAGCTGCCCCCTGATCAATTCTGTTTTTAAAAGTATAATTTTATTCACTGTTTTCCTCCTTTTACCAAACTGTTAATTCTCTTTTTTATTATTTTCTTGCATCACTTTAATTTCTTTTCCCAATTTCTCCTCTTTCATTCTTTCTCTTCTTTAAACTCTTCCAGGAATTCTTGTTGGATTTAGGTGTAATTAGCATTTTTTCTTTGAGGCTTTTTTTGGGGGGCAGCCGTCTCCACATTGTTTTCTTCTTCTGAGTTTGTCTTCATCTTCTTTACCACCATAATAACTTTTTATGAATAATTTCGTAAGTAGTTTGCTTATTTTTTCCATCCCATTTTTTAAATTTTGAATTTTGTGTTAAAGTTGGGCTCTGTTTCAGAGCTCGTTCTGGGTGTCTGCAAGTTTTTTATGCTTCCAAGATGGATACTTGGAGAGATATGATCATTGTTCTTCTAGTGTGTGCTCTGGTCTTTACCCAGGAAGGGCCACTGGTTCCCTGTAGCTGCAAGTGCTAGCACTCCTCTTTGCTTTGGTTCTGTGGCCAGGAGAACTACTCCCTTGTGATTGACCACCTGTGCTCTTCTCTGCCCTGCAACTGTGTATATACAACAGAGTTACCAGTAAACACCAGCTGTACCCAGTGCCAGAAAATAGGCCCCTGTAATCTCTTTCTAATCAGTTTTCTGACCCTATTACCTCCTCTGGGATGAAAGCTCCCAAAGCTGCTTCTGTTGTTGCTGCTACTGCTGCTGCCACAGACTTCTCATGACAACCTCTTAAGTTTTCTTAGGCTGGAAAAAAATGTCTCACCCCAACCTTTGTTGACTTTGCTGCTCCATAATTTGATTTTCTTTTGGTGAGGCAATTGGGGTTAAGTGACTTGCCCAGGGTCACACAGCTAGTAAATGTTAAGTGCCTGAGGCTGGATTTGAACTCAGGTCCTCCTGACTTCAGGGCCAGTACTCTATCCACTGTGCCACCCAGCTGCCCCTCCATAATTTGATTTGAGGCATTAATTTAAAGTTATTTGGAGGGAGATGTTAGAAGAGTTCAGCTAGGTGGCTGTCCATAGTCTTCATCTTGGCTATGACCCTGTCAAATGCTATACAAATATACACATACCCATACACATACATAGACATATACGCTCATATGTACGTATATACATACAATATATATGCATGTTTATGTGTATGTTGTATATGTATATATGTGTGTATGCATATGTATACATATATATATATATATATATATATCCATTATCAATGGATTCCCTATAGTCCATTGGTCTAATAATAATACACTGTCAGAAATGTCCTATATGTCATATTCTTAATAAATACATGCCAATTCTTTGTAATCAATATTTTCTTTTCTAGATAGTCACTGACTACACTGTTAGAAATACATTATATAATCTTCACAGGAATAAAAGTCCATTTCTTTGGCCTCTGTTGAAGAGTCCGTGTTTTTCCATTAAAAAAGATATTATGCAATCCTATTCATTTTTTTTCTGTATTCCATGATCTTTAATTATCATCATTAATGATTCCGTAACCTCCATTTCTCTTATCACCTATTTTGTGATATATTTTTGAGTACATATCACATCAACCTTATTTGACAATCATATTTTTGAGGAATAAGACTAAAATGTGGTTTTTTTTGCATTCAGTCCATAGTATCTGTTACAGAGCCTCTGACATAATAGACATAGTATTTGATGATTTTTTTTTTTTTTGCTGGGCAATGGGGGTTAAGTGACCCGCCCAGGGTCACACAGCTAGTAAGTCAAGTGTCTAAGGCCGGTTCTGAACTCAGGTACTCCCGAATCTAGGGCCGATGCTTTATCCACTGTGCCACCTAGCTGCCCCAATTCCACTGCTTTTTATAAGCAATCATGTTACTGATCATTCTTACACCCATAATTTGATATTAAAATGAACCGTTCTCACACCACATCATAATGCAAAGAGAAACGGATTTGAAGTCAGGAAGATCCGAGTTTGATTTCCATCTTTGATATTTTACTAGCTGTGTGACCTTGTTGAAGTTACTTAAGGTATCTGAGCTTCAGTCCTCTTATCTGTAAAATTCCAGTAGTAATAGCACAGGTTTGCTGTGAGGTCAAAATGAGATAATATCTATAAATTATAATGTAAACCTTAAAGTTTAATATTAATTTTAGCTATCATCATAATCAACCCAGCATGGAAACCATATTTAATACCAATGCCAACTGATAGCATATTTTCCACTCTAGCTTCACTTGTATCCCCTTACATAAAAGTCTAGCCTTGAGTAAAATGATGTACAATTTGAGGGAATGTTATGTCAACAGTTGGCCATGTTTATCCCATTACACTTGATGTTGCTTCAACTTTAGAGGAAGAGTTCTGTGTGAGGTCTAATCATTAAAATTGAACAAAAGACAGCCCTAGATTTTAGGAGTCAGAAGAAATGGTTTGTAGTTCCACCTGTAATCTTACCTATCTCTATGACTTTAGACTAATTGGTTAACATTCTTTTCCTGGATTTACTTATATCTTGGAAAAGGATAATAATTGCCATACTCAAGCCATAGGATTATTTTGAGAATTTATTGAGATGATGGTCATGGAAGAACTTAAATTTCTCATGATATAAATATAGTGGTATCTCCAGAAAGGGAGTTTCCAGTTAATAAATGTTTGAATTGAATTAGACATTCATCATTTCCACTGTTGGAAATGAAGTATTTATTGGGGAAACCTCTTTTGAAGACTATGACCTTCAGAAAGTAGTTTTGCCCCTGAAATTTCTTCAAGATCCTTCTTTATAGTAAATCATCTTTACCCACATAGCAAACCATTTGTAAAAAATGTAAAAAATTGTTCACAGTAAGAGAATGAGGAATATCCATGGACAAATAATGCTTACAAATAGAATCTAACCTTGCTACCTTTAGGAGAAGGGTCTTTATTTAATGATTTTCTCAATTCTGTATTCTCTCTGTCAGACTCCTCAAACTTGTGCTTTCCCAGTTGAGGCCTTACTCGAAGTTGAATGTTGCTTTTATTCAACTAGACCTATCTCCCTTGAGTCTTTTGATTCATAAATAAACAAAGCCCTTCCTGTCTGGTTCTCTAGATGAAATCCCAGAGTTCAGGCTATACAGTAATTCCAGGCAACAACGAAACATCCTGAGCTACACCTGTTGCTCTGTCCTTCGACCCCAACACAGCTAGGTCACATTTCCCAGCTGCTCCAAAACTGATCAAGGTCATTTTACTTAATTCTTTCTGTTCTTATTTCTATTACTAATCTTCTTCACACATCCTTCCACCTAGCTATGTAAATACACGTTTTTCAAAGATTCTGTTTTTCCTCTCTTCTATCATTTGCTTCTAAGCTAATAATGTAGCTTCTATGAATTTGCTTCTGACAAAATTTACTGGAAGGAAAGTATTTATTCATTAACACATTATCCCAACTTTGACTACTACTTGTTTTTGTTGTTCCATATATGCTATCTGCTTCTCTTGCCTCCCCCAACTCTCCAGAATCCTTTGGCTTATGGGACCTAAGGTTTGTGCTTCTTTATTCCTTCCAGTCTTTACCCTTTTTTCCTTCCCCATGTGGCCATTTAAAGTGCATATCTCTTCATTCATTATCAGTCTAGTAAGCTATGGAATTGAATACAACACATATAAAGTCATTCATCCCTTTACCACCACCCCACACACAGAGGGAAAATTGAAGATGACACCATAAATGCTAATTTAAAATAAATGAAGGCATTAAAATCTGCCTTCCAAAATAATTTTTGAACATTTTAGAACTGTATTTAACTTAAACCACTTAATTAAGAAAAATAATTTACAAGATACAAATTTTCACAACATACCTCCTACACACCATCATAGTAACAAAAGGTCATTAGATTAGTTGGCTTACAAAACCACACATGCTAAAAGGCCAAATTCATAACGTAAACTATGCAAACTTCGTTGGAATACAGTCTAGTTAAGAAACTTTAATCTGCCAATGTCTAGAGGGCATAAAGTATGTGAAGTCTTCATAAAGTAGGGATAAATATTCGAAGTTATTTTCATGCTTTCTTTTAACATATATATATATATATATGTGTGTGTGTGTGTGTGTGTGTGTGTGTGTGTGTATACACATAAATGAAGGTACATATATCTTACTGTTGTCTTTCATCATGAATTCAGTCTTTGCTGGAAAAAATGAAACAAAATAGATCATACTTTCTTTTGACAGACTGATCTTCCTCTTTTTATTTGTGTTTTGCAGGGCAAAAAAAAAAAAGTGACTTGCCCAGGGTCACACAACAAGTGTCAAGTATCTGATGTCAGATTTGAACTCAGGTCTTCCTGAATCTAGGGTCAGTACTTTATCCACTGTGCTACCTAGCTGCCCCCTATGACTTCCCTCTTGTAGCAAAGTGAAATCATTCATTAAAAGCACTGGAAACAGTGATCATATCTGACAATGTATACACCTTTCTATCCTAGTAGCTTCATGTCTGTATGCTCAGAATAAGAGAGGATGGTTCATTATTTCTTCTGGACTTTTGCTGGTTTTTCAGTTACTTAAAGTTCAATTTCCATTTATTAATCTTTTCATTTATACTGCTATAATTGCTGTGTATAATGTTCATTTGGCTCTGATTATTTTCCTTTGCATCAGTTTACATATATCTCAAATTTCATTTTTTTCTATTTTTAAAAATATAAGGGGTGAATGGCTTTCTATAAGTATTATATTCTGTACCACAGCTGACTTAACTATTAATAAATGAAGAAATGAATACTGTAAATGTCCAATGGGTTAGGAAAATAATGAGAGATTTGAAGGGGTAAAAAGGCAGTAACTCCATGTCCCATCCTATTCTACTGCACAAGAATATTCTGTTACACTTATAAACTATAGCTTGTGGGTTGTTTTTTTTTTTAAACCATTCTAAATTGATCACTACCATTTTGTTTCTTCCTCTTTATCATCACAAAGAGTGTTACTATGAATATATGGGAATATAATGTGCTTTTTCCCTCTCAATAAATCAATGTTCATTTATTAAATGTTTACTGTGTGCTAGACATTGTGAAATTATTTGTGTCTTTGACTTCTTTGCAGACATACGAACATTAGTGGGATTATCACATCAAACATTTAGTTCCTTTTCTTGTGTAATTTTCAGTTGATAGTCAGAACATTTGGACTGTTTAATATTAAAATATAGTTTTGTATTTGCCTGTCTCCTACAAAAAGATCAGAGAAATAATATTTAATCTCTCCTACAAAATTAATAAACAGAACAGAGAAATTGTAATACCTTATAATATCTCCTACTAACTAGATCAGAGATCATGATATGCATACCTGTCCTCCTAAGAAACAGATCAGAGACAGAAAGAAAAAACATAATATCAATTTAATATTTTGTCCCAAGAAGAAAAATATAACATATGAGGATGTATGGAGTCTTCCCTCCTAAGAGAGAAGCTCAAAGACCCCTTATTTCTTATTTTGATTTTTATTTTTAGCAACAAACATTTATTTTATTTTTTCCAGTTACATGCAAGGGTAGTTTTCAACATTCATTTCCATAAGATTTAGAGTTCAAAATTTTTCTCCCTCCCTACCTCCCTTCCCTCCCCCTTCCACAAAATCTCAACCAGCTTATATATGTACAATCCACAAGTGTTCTTTTTATCAGTTCTTCCTATGGGGGTAGATAGTAAGCTTCCTCATTAGTTCCTTGGAATTGGCTTGGATCATTGCATTGCTGAGAGTAGTTAAGTCATTCACAATTGCTCATTGAACAATACTGCTGTCACTATGCACAATGTCCTCCCAGTTCTGCTCACTTCACTACACATCGATGTTCATTAGTCTTTCCAGGTTTTGGGGGGATCATCCTGTTTGTCATTTCCTGTAGCACAAGACCATTCCACTACAGTCATATAACACAGCTTTTTCCATCATTCCTCAATTGATGGATATTCCCTTGATTCTCAATTCTTAGCTTCCACCAAGAGTTGCTATAAATATTTTTTGTACAATTTCCCCCCTTTTCTCTTTTTCATGATTACTATTGTTAAAAGTGTTTCCCTTCCATCCTATTCCCTTCCCCATGATATTTATTCTATTATCCATCTTCTTTCGTCCTATCACTCTTCAAAAGGGATTTGCTTCTGTCTGTCCTCTCCCCTACTCTGCCCTTCCTTCTTTTGCCCCTCTCTCTTTATCCCCTTCCCCTCCTATTATCCTGCAGGGTTAGAGAGGTTACTCCACCCAATTGAGTGTGTACATTATTCCCTCCTTGAGCCAACTCCGATGAGTTTAAGGTCTTTGAGCCTTTTCTGATGAGTGTAAAATTCATTTACTGCCCTGCTCCCCTCCCATCTCTTCCCCTACTCCATAAGCCTTTTCCTGTTTCTTTCATGTAGGATTTCACCTCTGTCCTTCTCCCTCCCCCAGTGCATTCTCCTCACCCCTTAATTTAACCCTAAAGATGTCATCATGGGGCAGCTAGGTGACACAGTGGACAAAGCATCACCCCTGGAGCCAGGGGGATCCCAGCCAAAACCTGACCTCAGACACAAGACAGGCACCCACTGTACAACCCCAGGTATGTCCCCCAACTCCAATTCTTTATAGTTTTCTAGGGTCTTGTATTTGAAAGTCAAATTTGCTGTTCCATTCAGGTCTTTTCATCACAAATACCTGAAACTCCTCTTTTTCATTAAAGTCCACTTTTTCCTCTGAAAGATTATGCTGAGTTTTGCTGGGTAGGTGATTCTTGGTTGTAATCCCAATTCCTTTGCCCTCTGGAATCTCATATTCCATGACCTCTGGCCCTTTAATGTAGAAGCTGATAGATCTTGTGCTATCCTGACTGGGGCTCCACAGTACTTGAAATCTTTCTTTTTGGCAGCTTGCAATATTTTCTCCTTGACTTGAGAGCTCTGTAATTTGGTTATAATATTCCTAGGAGTTTTCCTTTTGGTATCTCTTTTTGGAGTTGATTGGTGAATTCTTTCAATTTCTATTTTAGCTTCTGCTTCTAGAATTTGAGGGCAATTTTCCCTGAGAATATCTTGGAAGATGTTGTCTAAGTCCTTTCCTTGATCATGGTTTTCAGGTAGACCAATAATTTTCAAATTATCTCTCCTGGACCTATTTTCCAGGTCAGCAGTTTTTCCCAAAAGATATTTCACATTTCCCTCTATTTTTTATTCATTTGGATTTGCTTGATTGTGTCTTGGTTTCTCATAAAGTCACTGGCTTCCATTTGTTCAATCCTAATTCTTAGGCAATTATTTTCATCAGAGAGCTTTTCCATTTGGCTTTTCAAGCTGTTGACTTTTTTCTCATGTCTTTCCTGCATCACCCTCATTTCTCTTTCCATTTTTTCCTCTACCTCTCTAACTTTATCTTCAAAGTCCTTTTTGAGCGCCTCTATGTCCTGAGACCAATTCATATTTTTCTTGGA
Organism: Dromiciops gliroides; assembly: GCF_019393635.1. Classification (NCBI taxonomy): domain Eukaryota; kingdom Metazoa; phylum Chordata; class Mammalia; order Microbiotheria; family Microbiotheriidae; genus Dromiciops; species Dromiciops gliroides. Next base: position 242,953,779 of record NC_057861.1, on the reverse strand, counting down.
AGCTTTAGATATAGGGGCCCTGATGTTGACATCTTCCTCTGAGGGTGCACCTTGGTCTTCCTTGTCACTGAAGAAACTTTATATGGTCCTCACCTTTCTCTGTCTGTTCATCTTGCCCTTCTTTTACTTGACTATTAGCTCCTTAAAGTGGGGCACTGTTTCCAGGCTGCAATATCCCAAGCTTAAGATGTCCCAGGTGGTATGATTTAAGGAGGATCGGGTTCTTCACTCACCTGGCCTGTTCCCTGGTCCATAGCTGACCCCAGACCAACTTGCTAATCAACCAGCTTTGTGTATTGTAGTTGTTAGCTCTGACAAGCCTGTGCCCCTCCCCAACCTGTGCCACTGCTACTCAAGCCTATCTCCTGGTTCCCAGCAGTGGTGGAAAATCCAAGTTATGCCTCAGCACCAGCATAGACCCCAGTAGTCTTCCCCCTGCCCAGGGCTTAGCCCTCTCACCAGACTGTGAGCTTAGTTCCAAATGACACTGGCGCTTCAGCTGATTCAGAGGCTCTTGGGGTCTCTTTCTCTGGTGAGGCCTTCCTGGGACTGGATCTGTGTCAGGGTGCCTGTGGGGTTGGGCTCGACTCCTGTATCAGCACAACAGCTCTCTCCTTCTGACCTTCCAAGCTGTTCTTGGTTAGAAGATGATTTCAGCACATTCTTCTCTGAGTGTTGCTGCTCCAGGCCTTTTCCTATGGTGCTATTTGAATGTTTTTTGGAGCAATTGTGTCATGAGTTTGAGAGCTCACTCTCTTTTCTCCGCCATCTTGGCTCCTGCCCAGAAGTCTTGACCCCTTCTTTCTAAGGGTTTTTAATATTTCTTGGCTCACAGGTTACAGAATAACTCCACTGGCATGATACAGATCAAGCCATTACAAATGTAATTCATTTAACCAATACAAATCAGTTTAACAGATCAACTTAAAGCAGAAGCTATGGATAGATAGGTGGAAGCAGGAGCAGTATGATCAGAGGCAAGGAGGTCTCTCATTACTTTCTGGGGAAAGAAGATAGTGAATGGGAATTTCAAAGGAGCATTTGAGTTTGTTTATTCTCTTGCGGAAAGTAAATGGGGATTGTCTGGTTCACTTAGAAGTCTTTGAGCAAAGGAAATTTTGCTCCTATTAATCCAGGGTCTCATAAAATTAATTTGGATAGTAAGGTAGTTCTATCAAATCCAGGTGATCCATATATTCATATTAACAAGACCAATACAGAGTTCCCCTAATAGTGTATTATTGTACTTGTCTTCCTATAAGCTCTCCAATGCTGACTCTTTTTGTTTCTTGCCATGTTAGTCAATTTATGAAATATATGGTAAAATCTCAGAGTCATTTTAATTTGTGATTTGGAACATGTTTTCAAATATATTTTGCAGGCCACATATGTTTAAATAAAGTTCTTGTTGTCTCATATATTGTGTCAATTCCCTATATATGTTGGAAAAATCAGTCACTCAACAAGTATTTATTAATCACTTATGATCTTTCAGGCACTGAGCTAGGTGACAAAAATGACAAAAGAAAGCTAGTCCATTGCTTCAAGGACATTGTGTTCTACTTGAATATAAGGCTTTATTGTTGGTACTTGATATAAACATTTTCCCCACTCAATTTCTGTTTTTCTATCTTTATTATTTTAATTTGTGGAAAACTTTGGTGTGTAATTGAAATATTCTACTTTGTCTCTTATCATTCCTTCTATTCTTTGTTTGGTTGTTATGATTCGGCATCTTTAGGACAAGTGTTCATTTTGAGTTTATTGTGGTACATTTTATGTAATATTGATGTAAACATAACCTGCCAAACTGATTTTCACTTTTCTCAGTTGTTCTTACCCAAAAGTAAAATATTCATCCAGCAATTTTGATTCTTGAATTTCATCTAGCAGTGTACGAATACTTATTATTGACTTTGCTTCTTAATTTCTTATTTATTTGTTATTAAATGTATTCTAATTTTTAGACAATAAAAATTTTATGACTATTATTTTATAGTATATTTTGAGGTCTAGTAATTTTATGTCTTCTTCATTTGTATTTTTTTCTTATTTCTCTTGAGAGTCTAACGACTAGTGTTTCTCTAAATTGTTATTGTGTGTGTGTGTGTGTGTGTATTCCTATGAGATATAACCATGGTAATTGATTGACAAGGCACTAAATTTATAAACTAATTTAGGTACCATCTTCATTTTGATTATATTAGCACAGTGTAACTAGGGGTATGCATACTATCTTCACTTACTACTCTTTTTCCATTAAAATACTTTAAACTGTGTTTATATAGATCCTGTATATGTCTTGGCAAGCCAAGTGCTAAGAATTTTAAGAATTTTATAGTTATTTGGAATTTAATTTATCTCATCACTATTTCTTCCTGTTTTGTAAGTATTGTAGATTTATTTTGTACCATGTTACTTTACTGACCAATCTTTTCCTCTCTCCATCAAAGTAAGATTCCTCTATTATTCCCACCAACAAAAATAATGGTTTACCTATGATAGAATTTCATTTTATTGCCCTTAAAATATTAATTCCTTTCCATCTTCTCCTACCCTCTTAATTTTCCATTTAAATATCGTTCTTATAGATTCTTTGGTCCATTGATGCCTTCTATGTCTTCTTTATCTTTCAGACAATTTTGATTTAAAAATAATTTTAAAAAGACTTCTGTTTTTGTTCATTGTTTTAATTAGTCATATTAACAGGAAAACAAACATCTTTAGTGTTTTGGTTTTAATTGTTATCTTAAAAGATTTAACTTTCTCCTGTTTGGCCATTTTGTGTTTTACATATGTCATATACTTCTCAGTTCCTTTTAGGTAATGAATTGTTTTCTTTTCCTTAACGTCCATTCTTTCATTCACTTCATTTATTTATTTATTTTTGTTTGTTTGCTTGAGTTCAACTTCAAAGGATATGCTAAAAATTGTACCAATAAAACTTTTTTTCTTGTAATAAAATAGCAGGATTATATTAGTCTATTTGCCTTTACAATGTAAAAGGTTTTTATATTATTATTAAATTTGACACTTAAAAATTTTGTTTGATGTTGAAATCCTGGAGTTTGACCAAGATATTCCTTGGTGAATTAAATTTGGTGTTTCTTTCTGTTAGTATTTGATGAATGCTCTCATTCTACATTTTGACATCTGGTTCCAAAATTTCTAAACACATTTTCTGAGGAATTTTTGGAAGTTTTGTATTCAAGTTTGATTTCTTGATGATTTTTGGAAGACATAAAAAACCCTTAAATTATCTCTTTTCATCTTATCTTAAAATTCCATATTGTTACTTGTAGAGATCTCAGGTATTCTTTCAATCTCACTGTCATTTAATTTTGTTCCATTACTTTTCCTTCTGTCTTGGTATTTTCTTCATTCTCATTCTATAAATTCCTTTTATCCTCCAGAATAGCTGTGTGATCTGTATCTTTTGTTGTAAAACCTCTACTTTGTTAGATTTGTTGATTTCTTCCTTAAAATCCTTAATATATATACTTAAAATATTTTACCTAATTGTTTTATTTTTCCTCTAAACTATTTTCAGGATTCTCAGTAACTATTCCACTTTCATTTCCCTTGGCCTTGTACAAAATTACCTTCTTTAGAAGATTTTTTTGTTTGTTTTGTTTTGTTTTGTTTCACTTTTGTTTCATTTCCTTTGCTGCAAAGAGTTTGCTGATTAAAATGGCCCTTTTCCTAATTTACTTTGTTTATATCTCCTCCTGAGTAAGCTTATTTATCTATCTTTATCAGTCATTCTTTTGATTTCTTCTATTGTGACATTGGTGTAAATATGCTTCTTTCCACCAGTCCTTTCCCTTCGGGACTGTTTTACTCATCATATACCTACTACTGCCCATTCTTTTTTTTACTCTAAACCACTAGGTTGAACAAGATCTGTAGCCCATAGGGATGAAGGTCATTAATTTGTGCACTGCTACAGAAAGATCCCGAGATGTCACTGTATTTTGATTTATTTTCCACCTTTCCTTACCTCACTGTTTTGACTCCACTCAACTCTTTGAGACTGACTTTTTCAGCCCCTAAATTGTCTGAGGAAGACAGGTCTATCACAATGGGATTGGGAAAGTTACCTCTAGAACCCTCTTGAAGCAAAAATGAGAAGCCTTTGAAGTGGTTACAGGATCCAACTGGAATAATGACAATAACAAAGATCTAAAGGCCATTGCTTAAAAATTCAGCTGCCCTAAGTATACAAGGTAGTCCTTGGCCAAGTGACTGAGCACACTTAATGGGAGGAGGGAAGGGAAGTGAAGGAACCAAAAATCTGATGAGTTGGTTTCCATTCATTATGTTTTTAATAATTGCTTTTTTATTGGTTTATTTCAATTTCTCTCATTTTAAATTTATTGTTGTTCCCACATTTGAGGGATGTTTTACTTATTTATTTGGAGTAGTTGCGATGGAGACTTGGAGAGGGCTTCCTCTCACTCCTTCATCTTCCAGGATTGCTGATCATTTACATTCTGACAATATATGTTTTAGGTCTGGACCTTAATCACCTCTAGACGAGACCACGTTGTCAATATAAGTGATTTAGTCCCTTGTCTCCATATGGTTTCATAGCACTGAGTTAGAAGGCTTCATAAAGAACAGCTGTTCTTTCTGATTTCGCTCCCCCCCTTTTGTTCCTGATTGTACACATTACTACACAAGAAGACATTGATGATTTGAGATTACTTTAGGATGGGCAAAGGTATTTTATAAATAAAAAATATTATTACTAAAGTTCAGTTTTCAAGTCTTAGTGTTTTGGACAAGGTTGGAACTATAGAAGCCTGGAGTTTCCCTTAGCTTAATTCAGAGCAAGTCCACCTGTTATTTTTGGCTGCTTTATTTAGACCATCTGTTGTCCAGATAATGAAAAGTTCCACCATGGAAGAGAAATTGTCTCCTCCTCTTTTATTAGTAATGTATTCAGTTTACCCAAATCTTCAGATAATTGCAAAACACAATAGCTGGTTGTTCCCTAATTTAAAAGAAACAAATATCTTTAATCTCTTTTGCTATAATAAAAGGGGAATAGCTTTTCCCTATTAATTCTTCTTTTTTCTAATTATTCTTTGGGGAATAAGGTAGTGAAATTTCTTAATGGACATGCTTCTCTTTTGCATAGGAAGCAGCATAGGGTGCTTTGAAAAGGCCAATCCCCACACTTGTGCCTTTAATTTCATTCCTTCTAGGAGTTTACTTCCACCACTTCCATCCTTTCCAGGAATAATGGTACATTTCTCACTGCCTATAAACAAACTTGGGTCTCTCCCATCTTTAAAATATCTTTCTCTTGACCCTGTCATTCACTCAAGCTACCATTTAATCTGTTCTCCTTTCACTACTAAACTCCTAAAAAACAATGATCTGCCTCCATTTCCTCAAAGACCATTCAATTCCTTAGTCACCTGCCTTCCAAACCCACCTCTCTTCTGAAATTATTTCCTAGAAGGCCACTTAATTACTTAATCTGATGGCTTCCCCCCCACCCCAAGCTTAATACTCCTTGACATCTCAACATTATAAACTTCTTATAAGTAGGGATTATATCATTCATTGTATTTGTATCCTCAGGGCCTAGCATGTTAATCTGAACATAGGAGGTACTTATAAATACTTCTATTGATTCCTTGACCATCTATTTTCTCTGAATATTCTCTCCTCTCTTTCTTTTCCTAGCACAATTATAGCCTATATTTTGTCCTACCTATATTATTTCTACTTATATTTCTTCACTGCTCCATCTTTCCTTTCTACCTGGGGCAGCTGGTTGGCACAGTGGATAGAGTGCCAGGCTTTGAGTCAGGAACATCTGAGTTCAAAACTGGACTCATACTTACTACCTGTGTCATCCTGGGCAAGTTACTTAACCCTTGTTTGCCTCAGTTTTCTCATCTGTAAAAAGAAGACAATGATTGCACCAATCTTCCAGGGTTGTTGTGAGGATCATTGATATAACTGTAAAGCACATAGCACAGTATCTGGAACATAGTAAGCACTATTCAAATGCTATTATTATTATTATTTTTTTTTTAGTGAGGCAGTTGGGGTTAAGTGACTTGCCCAGGGTCACACAGCTAGTAAGTGTTAAGTGTCTGAGGCCGGATTTGAACTCAGGTACTCCTGACTCCAGGGCCGGTGCTCTATCCACTGTGCCAACTAGCTGCCCCTCAAATGCTATTATTATTAATAATAATAATTTACCTCATAACTATGGTTGCTCCCTAAGACTGTGTTTGAGGCCTTTGCCTCTTCTTTTTCATTATTCTCTTCCTTAGTAAATCCATCTGTTTCTATAGGTTCAATTATCACTTTTATGCAGTTTTTTATGCAGTTTCCTTCCAGATGTAGGTTTCCCTGAACCTGAACCCCTTAAGTTCAACGTTTTGTTGGACATTTCTACCTGAATACTTTCGTGGGGCTTCTAACTCAACATATCCAGAACTGAATTCATAATCTTCTCCTATGACATTGAAGACCTTCCCCAATATGGCTCCCACCTACTTTTTCAGCCTTATTTCACATTACTCTCTTTCATGTATTCTACACTTCAACCAAACCATAGAGTTTGCTGTTCCCCACTCTCAACCTATTTGCCACTTTTTTGAAGTTGCATACACTGCCCTCCATTCCTGCAATGGACTCTTTCAGGTCAATTTATTAATATTCTTTTCTCTTGTCAGTGATTAGCTGAAGTATTACCTCCTGCAAGATGCATTCCCTTTTCTCCTACCTGAAAATGTCCTCTCTTTATGCAAATTTCCTAATGCATTTTTTTGGTGTGTGTGTATGTTTGTTTCTCTGTATATCTGCCTCTTTAATTTTGTCTCTGTTTCATGCTACTAACAATTATACACCTATCTGTGCATTTGTAATATTTCCCAGCAGATTGCAGATTCCTTGAGAGTTTGAGGTGTGTTATTTCTATCTTATCTCCAGAGCTAGTAGAAGCTCAATAATTGTCACAGGCACATTATTACTGTTCTCCAGGTTGATATGTATTCCCAGGAAGGCTTTCTCTAGGATGTAGTTATATTGGAGAAGAGAAATATAGAAGTCAAAGAGATAGTACCTTGATTTTGTCATCTGCAAAATGAGGGAGTTAGATTACGGTTGTTCCTAAACCTATGAAGTCTAAATTCTATGGTCTTATGTATCAGAGTTAAAGTCTTTTTTGATACACAATGGACTGTGGTACCTCTGACTCCAGATGAAAAACTTTGAAAACATGCTACCTACTTCTCTCCTGGAGGATATGGGATGAAGTAATGCATACTGTATTTCTAAGATTCTTCTTAATGAGGCAGAAATAATTGTTTTCCCCACCTTATTCCCAAAGGGCATTCTTCCACAGTACTGTATAAAAAATACATTTTTTTTCCTCTATCCCCAAAATGTAATCTCTTATGAAACAGGTTAGAAAGATTCTGAAGTACATAAAAGGAGTGATTTAATTCAGGTTCTTTTGCGCTGAAAATAACAATTGAACTATTTCCAACATACTGACCTCGGCAGAGATATTTACTGCGCCATGATGAAGATTGATGATACTCCAATAAATAAGGAAAGTGGCTGAGCACTCATAGCTCAGAAATCCTGATAGCCCTGGAGGAGTAAACCAGGTAACTCAACTCAGTGAAACAAGAGAACAAAAGGACACTGGTCTCTGATGAGATTTATCTTAACTTCAAGAACATGGATTGTGTATCAATATTGGTTTATTTTTGCCAATAGTCTTTCAATGCAGTGGCATTATTACTGCTCTACCAGCCCCAGAGCTATAGAAGCCTGCTCATAGAAAAAAAAATTCAAAGGACAGTGTTGTAAATTAAAGGGTCATATAAAGAAAGCTGTGAAATGTTAGCTGCTAATTCTCTGGGATTGGTTGCATGATCTCTCTACATTGCACCTAAGAGGATAGTGATTAAAGTAGAACAAAATGTCAGCAACCATCCCATCTCTTTGTTTGTGCTCAGGGCATAGAATCTGCATCAAATTGTCTGGTATGCAGAGAATCTAAACTGTTACACAGTGACTAGGCAGGGACCCAAGAAGAGAAACATAGTAATTCCATAGGTAAAAGCTGACAGTATAATAGGAAGATATTCCCTTCCTTTTTTCCATTTTGTTAAACTGTGTGGGCAGCCTGGATTTCCATTTTGGTGTCTTGTGACAGGTTTTGCCATAGCTTGCTTATATCCTTACTGTTTCTTAAATTTTGACACTATTCAGCTTTAAGGCCTATCCACATCTCTCTCCTCCCCTCCCCCCAACTCTCTCTCTCTCTCTCTCTCTCTCTCTCTCTCTCTCTGACTCTTTCTCTCATAATAATGAGTAATTCTTTTAAAGGATCATATTATTTTATAGCTGGAAATGGCATTTTATAAATGAAGAAACCAAAGTCTAGATAGGCAAATAGACTTGAACAAGATCACATGGCTAATTTGGCTCCTCCAATATTCAAAATCCATTGATTCATAGATGCTATTTACTTTGGGTTATTCCAGAGTTTGAGAGAGAAAAATCTCACAAATTCTGAGATGGGATTTTTCCCTTGGAATTTAATGCAAGTATTGAATGGAAAAGGTTAGATTATCTCTTGAATTTCTGGAGATATAGGCTCCTTCTATCCATACCGAATTCAAAGACCTAGAATGTTCTAATAGATGTTATCTCATCAATCAACTGACACATTCACTAAACCCCTACTGTGTGCCAGGCACACCAATAAGCACTGGATTATGGGATTCACTGTTGTAATAAATACCACAACTTAACCCATCTTTGCCATCCTGTATAGCTCGTATCTCCATCTGACCATACTTTACCAATGTATCCTTCAGCACCTTATAGATGATCTCTGGGCACTGGAGTAGGGGTAAGGGGAGATAAAGACATTTATTTCTATCAGGCAGAAACAACCCTGTGGTTTGCTACTAAAGACTTTATCAGTGTCTGTGATGTAATCCTATGAAAGTCAGTGGTCCCACTGGCTTAACCCCAAATGGAGGCTACCCCACCAATTTTCTTTAATTTATATCATCATCTGCAAAGGGATCTTCTAGACTATAAGCCTACTTCATCATTCTAAGGAAATGGTTACAGACTAGGCATTTGCTATGGTCCTTATCCACTTTTATTTTTTTTTAATTTGGTTTTGGTTTTGTTTTTTTGCAGGGCAATGAGGATTAAGTGACTTGCCCGGGGTCACACAACTAGTAAGTGTCAAGTGTCTGAGGCTGGATTTGAACTCAGGTCTTCCTGAATCCAGGGCCTGTGCTTTATCCACTGTGCCACCTAGCTGCCCCCCTGATCCACTTTTAGAAGATTCCAGGATTAGGCTAGCCTTGTATGTGCTGAGGCTACTCATATATGTACTAGTCTAATTCTTCTATGAGAGATCCGATCTATTCAGTCCACTATGTGGCTCTCATTTGAACAGGTTAGAATTCCTTGTGGACCCTGAAATTGTCTGACTATCTCATTTGATGTTTGAGTTTGACAATATGTTGCCAAACTACTGTATCAAACCCTTTCATTTAAAATGCCTTCTGCTTTCCATTTTCATTTAATCCATTTTTTATAAGAACAAAGAAGATTCAGTTAAATGAAACTGTTTGTGGTCCCTTATGTGCAGAACAATACATTCCTAAGACACCATTTTTTTCCCCTGGTGGATGTTCAAGCATATGTAACAATGAATGCCATTAGTTCAGAATTTATGGGAATTTGGGTAGGAACAGAATAAATGTCTTTGGCACCACATGGGGAGAGTATTCCCTAGCAAGTTTATAATCATTTTAAGAATATATGTGTGTGTGTGTGTGTGTATGTATGTATAACCCCATATATTGTTTTCAAACACATTAGGAGCATTAATTCCTATGATAACTGATAGTAATTTGGAGTCATTGTCTATATCTTCTGTCACTGTCTATGTTTTCTTCTAGTGCCTCATTTTGGTATGGAAGTGACCCTGGGCCCTGGAAGTCTATTCCAGAAGAACATCAGCTCTGTGAAGGTCTGGAAACTAGAAAGGCTTCCATATGGACTCAGCAATGGACTGTGCATCTGCTGTCTGAGTATTACTCTACTGCAGAGAGGTTCATCACAAGAGGCTTGGACACAAGGTGATAAAAGGTTTTGGCTATAACAACTCCCTATGGATGGCAAGGCTCCAATTGGATTTCTGGTATTCTTTAATGGTGATAATCTAGCATCCTTTGGTAACAGTAAGAAAAGATGGTTTCTATGAAGCAATGAGGATGTTTTCAGTTATCTGGAAAGCAGATCCTTCAAAATGGACATAAGCTATGTCCCTTTTCTGGAATGAATTTTATCATGATTTTCCTTTTTCCCCCATTATGGAACCCTTCAATTAGCAAAGTCCTTCGATAAGTGAATATGGATGAAGCAATCTAATTGAGGTCTTGATTGAAGGAGAATTTTACACGAGTCAGGAGACAAAAGACCAGATATCATTACAGAAGTACCCCTTTGTATGGAATGGAATTGATGCTCTCCAATGTTAGAGCCTTAGGCAGGTAACAGTTGTTGTCATAGCTTTAAGAAGGGCAACAGTCTCTCTTCTATTCCAAGAAGGCAGACTCATTTCTGGGTTGTCATTTGAGTTGTCCCATTATATGTCCATGGTCGAGTTGGATATATTGGAAGGAAAGAAAGCAAGAAAGCCACATGGTACTTCTTTGTGGTGAAGCAGTGAAGCACTGGGACATATGGTTGCCCAGGTGGTTTTCCCTGTGTATCTAAATATGTATTCCTTTATGTTGTATGTATACTTGTGCAAGGTGTTGTACCTTGGGATCTTCTCTAAGTTGCCTGGGGTCTTATGTACATACATGCCAGGAAGGACTATGTCATAAGAACAGCAAACAGCTGTATTCTTGACAGAGATTTCTAAATACTCTCATATGATATCTATTATGCCTGCACCAGAAGCTATGGGACCCTGATAGAGTGGTCACAAGATCCTAAAATTAATAGTCACAATAAACAAATAAATTATTTGCTTTGCCTCACGTGACTAAAGTCAATAAACGTGTCCTTTTCATGATCTCTGTTACCCCTACTGCTTTTTCCATTTTTCTGAGAGAAATTCCTCCTATAATAATTTCATGCTACCAATCTATTAATGAGCTATCTCTTCATTTAAAATGACTTAAAATGGATCTCCTCTGGGAAATCATTTATGATTAAGTCTATTCTATTCTGATTCTTCATTTATATAATTCAAACGGATCTATGATCACACAGATATGAATTTTCCCTCTAATATTGCATGTCCTGTCCATCTCATGCTAGCCTGTTCTGTGCCCCTCTACTTTATATTGTCTCAAAATTTCACCACAAGATCTCCACCCAAAGTACCAATAGCCTTCCACACTTTCTTTTTTAAAAATCTAGGATACCAATGTGGCACAGATTTTGCTTCAACTAACCCTTTCACTTGCCATGTGATCAGCCTATCAATTTCTTTAATGACATCTGTTACTTTATGGCTTCTACAAATTGTCCATCTATCTGTATATCATAGTCTGAATAATGGGTATTTTTCATCCACTTGTTTCTCCCCCTGAGTAAATAGTTGGACTGAACTCTTTTGAGATGACATGCATCTTATGCAACAGACTCAGTGCCATATCTCTATGTTTAATATCAGCATCTTAAATAATCAGTTTATATTCAGTAAACAGTATTTGGAACTATATTTTTGTGTTTTCAAGTAGTATCATGTATATAATAAAAAAATTCTGTTTTTATGTTGTTTCTTCAATTGGACTGTAGGCATCCCAAGGGCAAAAAACATGTAGTTAATGTAAAACAACTAGTATAAGACATGGATAGTATAGTATATTACAGAAAGAATACATTGTATAAAGTATTACAAAAGAAACAATTCAGCAAATATTGTTGAATGACCGACTGACTAATAACCCAGGGCAAAACAAACAAACAAACATATAGAGAGGAGGAGGAGGAGGAGATGATGACAATGAGGATGATGAGGATCACCTTATCTCAAGGCAGCAACTTAAATGAAGATAATACATTAAATACTAAATTCAATTCTTCAGCAACCTAGCTCCTTTATTGGCAGCAGTAAGAAAGCCTATGTAAGTACTCCCTCTTCCCTCCAACTTTCCCCAGACTCACTCTCCTGTGGCATATACTTCCCCTAAGATCTGTACAACCTCAATGTGAGGCTGTTAGGGCATAATTTAAGACAGGTTGGAGAGAGGGTTTTGCCTTTTTTTAAATTCCTTTTAAGTTTTCCTAGCAGGATGTGGGGAAAGGGGATTTGTTTTGGAAATTTTTTTTTTCCTCCCAGCACCTGGTAATTTTGATGACATGCTCATTTTGCTTCAGGTTACAGCTATCTCAGTTCTTTTATAGAGCCAAATCTCATTTTATGGGATAAAAGTAACTGTGCCAATCTGGAGCTTCAACTCTGCCTGATGCCCAGGTGGTGGCATCAACTCTCAGTGCCTCAGTATCTTTCTGCCTATTAAAAATATCCTCTTAACACATGAGATTCTAATATAAACTCTATGAGTTAGTTTCCTGTTTGACAATATAACCCATTACAAACTGACTTTCTGCTGTGCATTGTTATGATAGATAGCTAAGAAAACTTCTCTACCTTGATTCTAGATGCATATAAACAAACACCTTGACCTCTTTCACCTCATAGCACCTCCGGGCACTTTGGATTCCTATATTCTAATGTTCAATGACCAAAAGAATTTAAAAGAGACAAAGGGATCCCAAATAAAGCCTTGGATATATAGTTCCATCTGCCTGGATACTTGTTGCCTATGTGGTATAATTAGAGAGCCATCATGATTTCCCCTGCTGTATAAGTATGGTAAACAAATGATGATTGGAGAAAATATACTGGTGACTCTCATTCAATGTGAACTTGTATTTACAACTTTTAAGTTTTATATAATGAGTTATAACATTAATTCCTCCTACAAAACACAGTATTATAATAACAAGGTATATTAAATATTATAGACAAAAATAGATACAGTAAAATACATTCTTAAAGCAGAGAATATGAAATCAGAGGACCTTGAGAGAAATACCTATAGCATATGCTGGGTTTGTGGACCTGCTGATGTTAAGAATGTCAGTGAAAGAAGAGGGATCATGAGGTTGGTAAAATGCTAAAGAAAAGTGAACTTGGTTATACAAGAATTAAAACTCCCAAGAGGCAAGGCACTGCATATGATAGACTGTCATATAACCTCTTAAATATAAATTTTAACTGTCTATTGGAGCATTTTATTTCTACAGGAATTAATTCCTGATTTTATGATTTCCACAAAAGTCCTACTCTGATGCCTTATTGTGGCACAGAGGTGACCTTGAATTCTTGAAAGCATGCCAACCTCAGGCAGGTCCTATGCACCTAGAAAAGCTGCATCTATCACTGTTTCTTAAAAGATTGCACTTCTGACATCTGTGGTAATGGCACATAGTAGGTACTTAATAAATGATTATTGATTGATTGATTTAGGAAGTGAAGAAAGAAAGAATTGATCTTACTGTGAAAGAAGTATACAAGATTTGACAGGATTTAGAGGCATGAATAAGGCCAACAATTGAATTAAGGGAAAAAGTTGTGGAGGAATTGAAGAAAATTTGAAGAAGAACAATTTTTAGGTCCATATTCTACTTCCAGATTCTGTGAGGAAATGTTTGAGGAAAAGAAGGATTAAGGAGTATAGGCTAATTGGTAGAGTTTAAAGGTAGGTGGGGAAAATTGGCAAAATGGATAGGAGGTTGGTATGTTGCAGCAGGGGAGGCAAAGGGGTTATGGTCCTGGAATTGCTGAGACTGAGACAAAAAAGGTAGGTGTGGTCGTCAGTTCATTAAGAGGTGCTTAGGATTGTTATGAAAACATCCTCAAAGACTAGATCAAAGATATGGGATGAAAATATCAATGAGCATGGAGAGCATGGTGAATTTCTTCAATGACATGTTGAATGTGAAATATTTATATATTTCTCAAATTATGACATATATAGATATTTTTCTAAAAATCTGAACCACATATATTTTCAAATTTTATTTATCTATATGAAATAAACAGGTATATATATGTGTGTGTGTGTATGAGTGACATACATACACACATACATATATTTATGTATGCATATATGTGGCTATACATATATATTGACATACACATATATGCATAGATGATAGAAATAGATAGATAGATAGATAGATAGATAGATAGATAGATAGATAGATAGATAGATAGATAGATGATAGATAGATAGATAGATAGATAGATAGATAGATAGATAGATAGATAGATAGATAGATAGATAGATAGATAGATAGATAGATAGATTAGGGAATGACATGGTTAGACCTGTGTTTAGGAAAATCATTTTGGATTGAACTGAGGAGGTCTGAAGCAAGGAATCCAGTTGAAGGCCTTTGCAATGATCATGGTGAGAAGTGAGTAGGGCCTAAACTAGGATTATCTATAGATGGATGACTAGAGAGAAAGGGACAGATGTGAAACATGTAGAGATAGAACCAAGTGAGATGAACAACTGATCGAACATGTGGTTTCAGGGTAGGGAAAAGTGAGAATTCAAAGACATGCAAAGGTTCTGAAAACCTAGGTGACTTAAAGGGAGAGCAGAACCCTCTGACTGTTTGGAAGAGAAATGAGTTTGAAGGAAAGATCATGTAATGTTATCTGCAATCTAGGTCACAATCCATTCATGATTTCCCATCCTCCGTGACTCACTCTCTCCCACTCAAAAAGATAAAGAGGGAAGTGGGAATCTTATACATTACTCACTGCCAGAAAACGCAGAGCCTACCATCTGAGAGCTGTCTGCTGTGACCGTTGAGGTTATTTTAAGGTTAGAGAGTGGGGGAGGGATTTATCTATGAAGCAGCCATGGGAAAGTCACAACTGTTAGGCGGCAACAAAACCAAGTTTAAAAGGAAAGAGGTTAAGAACTTATTTAGCAAAAGGATGGGGTGGAATATTGGGATATGAATTGGTGTGGTTGTGTAAGAAAGGAACACCAGGATCGGCTATCACATGGGCTGTGGGAATGGGGATGTAATGTAACTCATGTTTTTAACCTTGACTTGGTAGACTGAATACCCCTTAGAATCAGGCCACATAACCGCTAGGGGGTAACACCAGTGTCCCCCATTTTGAAGAACACTATTTGAGAGAACTCCCCCTTCTTTCTTAGTCCTTTTGTTTCTGTTTTATACCCCCAAAACAGATAATTAATGCTACTATTAATAAAACCTATTATTTCCATGGTGCTTTAATTGCTTTCCATATATTATCTCATTCTTGAGAAGCAAGCCATTAGCAACATCATACTTAGGTCATTTATACACCCCAAAGTATTCACTGTTGGTACATGGATTCTTAGATTACAGATTACCTAATAATAGGCAAATTCTAAGTGACAAATGTAATCACAAGGTACAGGCAGCAGCAAATCTGAAATGTGTTACTTTTAAATGTATCCTCCTTATTCTTACTACAACTATTTAACTTAGATCTCCAACAAAACCCACATAGATGTTTGAAGTAGCAACTTAATTGGTCACTCCAGCCTCTCCTTTCCTTCCATTCCAATCCATCCTTCACATAGCTACAAGGTTCATTAACTTTCCCCCTAAATCTGTACCTTCACTTCCCTTCTCTGGAGATGCCATAATTCACCAAGGCACTCAAGCTAGAAATCCCATGTTTGAATCTTCCCTCTTCCTCACCACGCCCACAATCCAATCAGTAACATAGTCCTGCCAAGTCTACAATGCTTTCTTCTCTGCACCTATGATCATCACCTTAGTTCAAGACCTCATTACCTCTTGCCTGAACTATCACAATAGCATCCTAAATAATGTCCTTTCCTCCAGTCTTTTTTATCTACAGACTCTCATTTTATCCTTACAGATCTGTAAGGTATATACTATAAGTATCATTTCTATATCTTACTGGTATGGAAACTGAGGTGAAGAGAGGATGTGACTTTCCCATGGCTACATAGCTACTAAATGTAAAAACCAAGTTTCTCCAGACTGAAAATAATAGTAGAGAAAAGAGATAACATCTAGACCCATGATTTCTTTTTTACTACAGAGAGTCCCAGAGGAAGAAAATCCATCTGTTAATCTAAGTCATGCACCTCACATTACTCCTTTCTTTATACTCTATCCTCTACTTGCTGTTGGGTTGGAACAGTGATTGGAGATCTAGGCCGGGAATCAGGAAGACCAGAGTTTAAATCTGACCTAAGACATGTTGTAGCTGTGTGACCCTGGGTAACTCTCTTAATTTCTGTTTGCTTCAGTTTCTTCAACTATAAAATGGAGAAACTAATATCACTTAACTTATCTTGCAGGATTGTTATGAGGATCAAATGAGATAATGTTTGCAAAGAGCTTCCACACAGAGCCTGGCACAGTGAAGGCACATAAAAATGCTTATTCTCTTCCCCCTTATGCTGTATTCAGACTGGATGATTTACAGTTCCTCATATATACTTAGTTTATTCCTACCTAAATGTCTTTCTTCATGTTTTCCCCTTTCCCAGAAATGTTCTACGACTTGCCAGCTCAGCTTCACCAAAAATGAATTCCTACCCATCCTTTAAAACTTACCATCTTCAATAAAACCTTCCCTCAGTCCTTTCAGACAGTAACTACAACCTCACATAGGACTTAGCTTATACTCTGTGTGTATGTGTGTGTGTCTGTGTGTGTGTGTGTGAGAGAGAGAGAGAGAGAGAGAGAGAGAGAGAGAGAGAGAATAAGCAATTAGTAAATGTCCCTAGTAAAAAATGTTGACTATTTTCTACTCTAATATCACATGATTGTGGCTTCCTACTGGACTGTAAGATCTGTTAGAGCAGGAATCATGGTTAATTATTTAAATTGTATATCCCTCGATGTACCTAATAAAGGTTTAGGTCAATTGTGGAACTCCATTGACTCGAAATAACTAATGATGAATATCCTTTAGAGGACAATGGAAAGGTATATGGCAAGTATAAGCAGGCTGCCTCACATAACCAATAGAAAATTATCTGTAATACCAGGAATCAAGGAATTCTATGACAGGGAGATAGGTACATGGCAGTGAGTAAGGTATGATAGGTGGACATCCAGAGTATTCCACTGGGACCTCACACTGTTAGTAGAGAATGAGGAAGCTCTCCAGCACCTTACACAGACTCACACGAAATTCACTGGCAGCAGGCTGGCTACCTCTCTTTTTGAGACATGGATAATAGGTGTAAAGCATTGTACAAACCATGGAGATACAGAAATTATCCTTCTCTCAGAACGACTACTACCTAGTTGGGCAGAGAAGTATCTACTGTTCAATGTTCTATGTAGTTCTCTTTGCCAAGGAAAACAATAAGGGCAGCAGCAAGAGCTCTCTAGCTGAAGGGACTTCAGAAGAAACCATATGAAGGTTGTCACCTACATCATGTCATGGACCAGCTGAACATTCTAAATCAAGATGACTTTTTCTAGCTGAGTTAACATGGATTACTAGTCCAGTACCAAACTATTGCATCCTAAACTCCAGAACTCATGATACATGGATTTGACCTTTTTTATTTTTCCTACCTTTGGTCATTTATGCTCCAAAATTGAACAGGATGATTCTTGAACTTGGTTTATTTACTTAGAGATCCTGACCTTCCTACTATTCCCTCCCTGCCAGTACCTACAAGGATCTCAAGGGGAAACCCCTGTGCTTCCAACCACAATCTATCCCCAAACCATGAAAGGGACATGAATCATCATTATGATCTTTACTCACTCAGCCCCTCCCCCACCACCAATTTTCCACAAACATACTATTGAACCAACTGAAAAATTCATTTTATAAAGGACTATAATAGGTACAGGTTAGCAGAATTCAAACTCATTTCTTAAGTACTGATGGAATGATGGATATAAAAGTAAACAATCACATAATTATTTCCTTAAGTTTTTAGCTAGGTTTATGAGGAGGTGGAGTCAGGAAAATCTGAGTTTGAATCCTGCCTCACACACTTACTAGCTGTGTGACCCTGGCCAAGTTATTTAATATCTCAAAGTTGCCACATCTGTAAAATGGGAATAATAGTAGTACCTACCTCACAAGGTTATGTAAGGATCAAATGAGTTAACATATGCAAATACCTTGCTAACTTTATAACTCCTGCTGGGGCTATTGCTTCTACTGCTACTTTGTTGTTTGTTGTTCCATTGTATCTCACTCTGTGTGACCCCATTTGGGGTTTTCTTGGCAAAGGTACTAGAATAGTCTGCTGCTTTCTTTTGCAGTTCATTTAACAGATGAGGAAACTGAGGCAAACAAGGTTGAATGACTTGCCCAGAGTCACACAGCTAGTAAATGTCTGAGGCCAGATTTGAACTCAGGTCTTCCTGTCTCAAGGCCCAGCACTTTATCTACTGTGCCACCTATCTGCCCTACTACTACTATTATGGAGACAACTCCTCCTCCTCCTCCTCCTACTACTACTCCATTATTATTATTATTATCATTATGTTTATGGCCCATAGTAGTACAGAGTAGACAGAGGCTCTACTGGACCAATAAAAAGACATAAGAAAAGAAAAGAATAAGCCTTTTCAACCTAGGACTGATAGTGGATTTTCTAATGTTTTACATCATTAGCTATATTAACACAGAACTGAATGGGCTATTAGTAGGAATGTGTAAATTGCAAATTAAAACAGACACAGTGAGGATCTGGAATTGGCAGTGTGTTCTCTTTGATTAAATGCCTGGATTACTGTTGTGGAGGAAAATGAGGGTAATATTTTATTTAATTCAAATGATTTCTGCAGAACTTAGCTAGAATTTGAAATGGAATGCACATTTGCAATGAAAGAAGAAAAATAACATAATGTATAAATTCAGAACAAGTAGAAATAGATTTCTATCAAGCAATCATGTAATTTAATCTAACAAGGACTCCACAAAAAGCCTTTAATAAAGGACGAAAAATCACCAAGCCTTGGGGCAGTCTAATGTACTTACTCCCAAATAATAAAATACTTTGTATTAATTATCAAAAGCATGTCTTAACCTTCCAGAAAATGACACTTGTATTCTAAGAATAAAATTGAGGGGAAAATCCAATCTAAGCCATTTAGCTATTGGAAGAGTGGGTTATTAACTGTCTTAGAAGAAACTTTTACATATAACTTGAATTTAACAATTTTTGCTTAGCTGTGAGAATGGATGTATATATATATATATATATATATATATATATATATACAATGAATATGTAGGCAGGCTGATAGGATTGGCTCAGACTGGAGGTTTTAGAGCTCTTCGTACGTGGCCTATTTTATTAGGCAAAAAGAGCTTTCTTTCCACCCCTAAAATTCCCACCCTACCAATAGTGATACAAATAGTAGTATTATTTTGAACAATCAACAAGGGGCAGTTTGGGAAAATAAATATGTAAATATTTATTTATATCATGTAAATATAAGTATCCCCTTCATCCATGCTGATCAAATCCCTCCAATATTCATTACTCTGTGTGACTCTTGGTCTTATTTTTCATTAATCTTCCATAGAGTATTTATTCAGCATTCTAGAGTTTTTCCATTTTTTTAAATAATTCTTTTATATCATTGAAGCAATTTGGTGATTTGTGGATCATTCTTCCTTCTCACCAGTAGAAGAGTCTACCTCTTTTTCTGGTCATACAAATTTTTATGTTATTTCTATGAAATTTATTGTGCACAAGCCATCATTATTCCTTTGCTTCAATCCCCTCAAACCCACAGTGCATCTTTTCATTGTCTGAAAATTTTAGTACTTCTGGTATCTTAGTGTTCCATAATTTGCAACAATATAGCATCACCAGGAAAATATTGGTGTTATATGGGTTTCTGTAAGACTTGAGTCTTGAAAACACAGCATCTTTCCAAATGTAATTTAGCCTAATCTCCTCCTCTGATAAAATTCTGGCCCCAGAATCATTGTACATCTGCAGCATCTGTTTAAGATATACCTGCTAACAAATTCAGTGAATTTCAGATTTAAATGTATACTGTAGTCTGGACAATATATGTTTTTCATCTGTTTTATTTTCATGATGTGAAAAGCTGGGCTAATCCCATTGGAATGACCACAGATCCTATTAAGGAGCCCAGAGATATTCTAGGGCTGGTTACAATTAGTACAGTGTCAGTTTCAATGGCAGAGAGAACCTTATCATCAACGGAGAACCCTTCTTCTATCTGGCCTCTAATTGGGATGTTTATAAAAAATACCAGTAAAAATCTTAGGTGGATATATTTCTCATTTCTTTAGGCTTCATTTGACATTCAGTAGATCACTGAACAAAATTAGCTCTGTAACTCATCTGTCATAACATCTTGCATGATTTTAACATGTGTGGGAAACAATATATTTAAAAACAGATCTTCAGGATGCATTTTGCTCTGTCCAAATGCTTTATTTTTCCCCTCTTTCCTCCCTTCTTTTCTTCCTTCCTTCTTTCCTTACCCCCCCACTCCTTCCTACCCTGTCCCCTTCTTTCTATCTTTCCCTTTCTTTCTTCCTTGCTTGTTTGCTCTCTTTCTTTCTATCCTTCCTTCCTTCTTTCTTTCTCTCTCTTTCTTTCTTTCTTCCTTGTTTGTTTTCCTCCTTCCTTCCTTCTTTCTCTTTCTTTCTTTCTGTCTTTCCTTCCTTCCTTCCTTCCTTCCTTCCTTCCTCCTTCCTTCCTTCCTTCTTTCTCTTTGTAAATGTACACATAATAAAATGGACTCTCGTATTTTCATTACCTCATCTTCAGGCATGTGACTATGAAGTTGTGGTCTTCTTTAGCTCACAAAAAATTATGAATCCTTTTCATGCTTTCATCAAGCTTATTCCCAGTATTTTCATAGATCATTTTCCTATCTAAAGATTTTGTAGAAATAATCAATCAATAAATCAATAAACATTTATTAAGCACCTACCATGTTCCAGACATTCTGCTAAGTCCTGGGGATTCAAAAAAAAGGGGGAAAAGATAGTTTGTTTTCCTTTAAGGAGCTTACAATCTAATACAGGAGATGACATATATATATATATATATATATATATATATATATTAAACTATATACAAGATAAATAGGAAATAATTAACAGAATAGTAGTCATAAGAGTTGACAGTTGCCAATGCCTTCCAAGTAATCGTTTTCGTGGGAAAACTACTGGTAATGTGTTTTTTTTCAATTCTTTTCAAATCTTTCCCTCTTTGAGATACCTTGAAAATCGATTCCTGAGAGTTTTTATATTGTCCCACTTTTAGCATAGATTTCTTCAGTATATATTTAGTTAGGTCCAACTAGTCTTCCCAAGTTTATCTTTGTGTGTGTGTGTGTGTGTGTGTGTGTGTGTGTGTGTGTGTGTGTGTGTGTCATTGCCACTTTCAAAGAGGGATGTAATAAACAAATTATTTTTAACTGGAAGAAAAAAAACATAAAATTTACTTCATCATAACAACACATTTTCTTTTCCAAGTTTTTTTCTGCATCTGCTTCCCTTCCAAAGTAGATGTTGATATGTCTGACTAGTCCCTCTTTCACATTTCAATATATCCCCTGGATAAGATAATGTGGTGTACCAGAAGTGGGGAGCACTAACCTTTGTGGTTAGAAGATCTGAGTTTGAATTGTGCTTTTATTACTTGCTACATTAGTGCAATTTGGTTAAGTCTCTCAATTTCTCTGAATTTTTATAGTAATTTCATAGATCTCTTAAGAATAAAATGTGATAGCACATGCAGAAGTATTTTATCAATTCTATATTTTAATCATAAGATATTGTTTCACTCCATTACTTCTACTGAAGTCACTCATATGTTTCTGAAGTCAATCAAATGATTCTAGAGATAGCTGCTCTGGTGAAAATTTTTTGAAATTTAAATACTTGCCCCACCCCCTTCCTCTTGCCAGAATAGGGTATCCTGCTTATGCTATAACTGTGCTCATCCTCCATATCACAGAATCATGGACTCTTAGTGAAGGAAGGGTCACCTAATGTAGGTCATACCTGATTAAAAATCCCTTATATAACATGTTCCAGCTAATGGCCATTCACACTCTGAAGATCCCCAGTAAGGGGGAGCTCACTATTTCCCAAAATAGCACACTTAATCTGGACAGCTCTAATTGGTTAAAAAATATTCCCTGCATTAAGCCATAACTTGTCTTCTCTCTGTTAATTATTTCCAAATTCTCCTGTACACATCTAGTTTAGATGTATTGTTGAGTTGTTTTTCAGTCGTGTTGGACTCTTTGTGACCTCCTTTGGGGTTTTCTTGGCAGAGATAATGCAGTGGTTTGTCATTTTTTTTCCTCCAGCTCATTTTATAGATGACAAAACTGACACATACAGGGCTGTGACTTGCCCAGGGTCCCACAGCTAGTAAGTATGTGAAGACAGATTTGAAATCAGGAAGATGAGTTTTCATGACTACTGGCCTGACAGAGACTCTATCTATTGTGCCATTGAGCTGCTCTGCTCATACATAATTGTTTGCAAATAGTCTCCTTTATTAGAGAGTAAACTTATAGAAAGCAGAGACTGTCTTTGACCTATTTTTTTGTATCCCCAGTGCTTAGCTCAGTACTTGACACATAGTAGGCACTCAATAAATGTTAATTGATTGAATGACTGACTTCCTCTCTTCACCTTTATCTAGTGGTCCCATTTCTGCCATTGGTGGCCTGACCAAGGCCAAGTACAGCAAGGCCATGACCTTAGTTTCTCTTTTTCACTTTACACTTTACTTGCCTTCCTTTAGACATCACTGAATTTATGAGAGGATCCTAAGGTCATAGGATTTTGATCTGTAGGGTTAGTTAGAAATCATCTGGTTCAACTCCTTTACTTCATACATGAGGGAATTGATGTCCAGAGAATATGATTTGTCTAAAGTTACACATATTAAAAAATAGAACAGGAAGATGCAAGCAGATTCTCACTGCACTACAAATATTTAATGAACAGTTATCATGTATAAAGCACTAAGCAAGATGCTGTGGTGAGGAAGACACACCCTCTACCAGGAGAATTACTGGATATTAGATTGTAAATAAATAATCTTCAGTAAAGAGTTCATTGGGTCCCCCTTATTGATTCCCTAACCACGTTATTTCCCCTTCCCATTACAAGTAGCATGTTATGAAAAGAGCACTAGACTTGGAGTTAGGAGACCCAGGTTCAAGTCTAGTATGGTGCTTCTTAGCTTCAAATCAGATAAATCACTTCACTTCTGGTCTTCAGTTTCCTCCTCTGGAAAATGGGAGTTATAATTCTTGTACTAGCTACCCACATGATTGCTGTGAGAAAACCACTTTGTAAATCTTTAAGTTCCATATGTATGTGAATGATTTGAGGAATGTTGGTACTTATACATGGTTTTGAATGGAAATCCAAGATTTTTCTAATCAAAAATTTTTTATTATCCCACACTTATAAAATCCCCTTAAGACTCCTTACTTTATCTTATTCTATAAATTTTCTAAGATTCAACAATTGGATGCTGTCTGCCACATTGACACTCTTTGTATTTGATCACTTTGGTCCCAGATGTATAGACTTTTTTGATTTTTCCTTTTTTCCTGATATTTGTTTTCTGTTTTCTTCACATTTTCTATCAATGCTTTTCATTAATTTTTCTACAGAAAAGAAAATCTATGCTGTTCTTTGTTAATTCTCTATTTCTGCTAAATTTGCTAGGTTTTGAAATTCTTTTTTGTTACCATGACTTTTTTATATTAAATCCTACAATCCTCACTTTTTCTTATGTATGTCCCCACAATTCTATTGGCCCAATGCCCATCCTGTCCTCTCCTGCTTCCATTCACTTGTGGCTGCCATTCCTCATGGCCAGAATGGATTCCCTTCCTCTCTTCACATGTTGAAATATTTTTCTTTCTTCAAGACCCACCTCAATGGCTACTTTTTCCCTGAAAAAATCATCCTTTTTGAAGAGTCTCTCTCTCTCTCTCTCTCTCTCTCTCTCTCTCTCTCTCTCTCTCTCTCTCTCTCTCTCTCTCTCTCCCGCCCTCCCTCCCTCCCTCCCTCTCTCTCTCTCCTTCATTTTCTGTTTGACCTCCAATATTCATGCATCATGTTCTAATTTTGTTGTCTCATAAACATTTGTATGTCTCCCTCCCTCCCTCCACAGTCCCTGCCTCCTCCTGATCCCTGAAGAAGTCCTCAAAAAAAAAGGACTTTGTAATTTGACACCTTTGCAGTCCCATCATTTCCCACTGTGCACTGTGCACTGTGCACTGTGCCTATTAGGTACCTAATGCACTTTTTACTTTATTTTTTAAAATTATGTTTAGCATTCCTTACTTTTTAAATTTTGGTTTCCAAATTCTCTCCCTCCCTCCCACACCCATTAAGAAGACAAGCAATACAATATCAATTATACATGTTAAATCATGCAAAACATATTTCCCATGTTAGCCATATTCCAGAAAAAGCAAGAAAAAAAAAGAAATTGAGGAAATTATACTTCAATTTG
Source organism: Dromiciops gliroides (assembly GCF_019393635.1). NCBI lineage: Eukaryota > Metazoa > Chordata > Mammalia > Microbiotheria > Microbiotheriidae > Dromiciops > Dromiciops gliroides. The sequence continues at coordinate 242,929,168 of NC_057861.1, read as the reverse complement.
GACCCAGAGTTCATCAGTTCTCTCTCTGGAGATAGTAGCATTTTTTAAATCATGAGTCCTTTGGAATTATCTTCATTGTTTTGTTCAGAGAAGCCAAGTTTTTCAAAGGTGATCATTATTACAATATCGTTGTTGCTGTGCAAAATGATCTTCCACTTTACCTCACTTCACTTTGCATCAGTTCAAAAAGATCTTGACATTTTTTTTTTTCTGAAATCATTCCCCTTGTCATTTCTTATAACATGATAGTACTCCATCACAATCATATGACACAATTTGTTCGGCCATTCCCCAGTTAATGAACATTCCCTCAATTTCCAATTTTTTGCCACCAGAAAAAGAGCTGCTATAAGAATTTTTAACATAGAGGTCCTTTCTTTTTTTCTCTAATCTCTTTTAGGGTATAGAACTAGTAGAGGTATTGCTGAGTCAAAGTTTTATAGACTTTTGGGCATAGATTCAAATTGTTTTCTAGAATGGTCAGATCAGTTCACCATTCCACTAGCAGTCCATTGGTGTACCTATTTCCCCCTCATTCCATTCCTTTGTCTTTTCTGATTGGTGTGACATGGTATCTTAGAATTATTTTAATTTACATCTCTCTAATTGATAGTGATTTATAGAATTTTGCATATGAATATAAATAGTATTGATTTCTTCCTCTGAAAACTTTTTTCATATCCTTTGACCATTTAGTGAATGGCTCTTATTTTTATAAATTTGACTCAGTTCTATGCTCACTACATATTTAATAAATATCTTTATTAGAGAAACTTGTTGTAAAATTTTTGATATTACTTCATTGTTTATGATACCTTTTTTTTTAAACAAAATGTAGTTTCTCTGATTGTCTCTTTTAATTAGATCTATTTTTGCTTTTGCTTTGTCTGAGATCATAATTACTACCCTCTCCTTTTTTTTTTTTTTTTTACTTCAGCTACAGTATATTAGATTCTGGTCCAGCCCTTTATTTTAACTGTGTGTATGTTTCTGTTTCAAGTGTGTTTCTTTTAAACAACTTATTGTTGTCGGGGCAGCTGGGTGGCACAGTGGATAAAGCACTAGACCTCGATTCAGGAGGACCTGAGTTCAAATCTGGTCTCAAACACTTGACACTTACTGTCTGTGTGACCCTGGGCAAGTCACTTAACCCCATTTGCCCCATCCAAAAAAGAAAAAAAAATAAACAACATATTGTTGGATTCTGGTTTCTAATACCTTCTGTTATCTGCTTCCATTTTATGGGTGGGCTCAAACCATTCAGATTCACAGCTATGATTACTAACTGTATTTTATTCCATTACTTTTTTAAAAAATTCTTCCTCTATTTCTCTCTATTTTTATCCTGATACTCCTCAAAAATCTATTTTGCTTGTAACCACTTCCTCCCTTAATCTGACTTCCGTTTTGTTATACACACACAATCTTTCTCTTACCCCCTTTCCCTCATTTGCGTATCAGGTATGTTACATTTCTATACATATACATACATATATGCTCTTCCATTTTTGACCAATTCCAATGAGAATGTGGTCCAAGCATTGCCTGCCAATTCCTATTCTAATGCATATTTTTCAAATTGAATTATTCCCTCTTAAATCCCCACATCTTCTGGGACCAACCATCAACATATATAGTAAACCTATTAGCTTGAGCATCTTCCATATTTCCTTCCAATAATTTCTCTAGTTACTCACACCTCCACTTCCATTTCTTTCATGAAAGAATTCAGACAAAGCTCTCTCTTATAAGGTAAATCTACCTTAACTCCCTTTATCAGCTAGAACTATCATTTCTCTGCTGTTTTCATGGGACAAATAATTTGTCTCATGGTACTCTCAAATGTTTCTTCACCCTTTCCCCTTCTCCCATTAGAAAATGAACTTCTTTCTCCACCCCCCCCCTTCCTTCTGAAGCCTTGTTTACTGCCTTTTCCTATTTTTTAAAAAATATAGTATCAAGTTGCTGCCATACACAGGGATGGTAGCTGAAATGTTATGCAAGAAGCACAGCCTGACAAGGCTGGAGGGTGCATAAAAGGAAGTAATGTATAATAAAGCTGGAAAGGCAGGTAGGTGCCAAGTTATGAAGGGCTTGTCAAACAGAATAAATGGTATTTTATTCTAAAGTAATAGAGAGCCACTGTGAAGTTTCATAGAATCATAGATCTCAGGTTAAGAGGGACAACAGAGCCTATCTAGTTTAACCCTAACTTTTGATAGATGAAGGAACCAAGACACAGGAAAGTTAACTTGTTGAGGGTCACATAGCTAGTATAATTGGAGATAGAATTTGAACCAAAGTTACCAAGAAAATGGTAGTAACATGTTCAGTGATAACCCTTGGGTAGCTGTGTAAAGAAAGAAAATATACTTGAGTCAGGGAAATCAATTAGCTATGGTAATGGTCCAGTTGAAAGGTGATAATGTCCTTAAATAGGATGAGAATGACAGATGCAAGAGATATTGTGAAAGCATAATAGATAAAACTTGGCAACTAATTGGAAATATGGGGCAAGAAGCATGGAAGAATCAATGTTTACTCTGAGATTATTAACCTAGGGTGACTAGGAGGATGATTGTATCCATGACAGAAATAGAGATGTTCAGAAAAAGAGATTGATTTGAGGGGGAGACATTAAATTCTGTTTTAGACATATTTTATTTGAGATATCTATGGAGTATCCAGTTTGAACTTATAGGCAGTTGATTATATGGAACTAGAGCTCAGTAGAGTGATAGAGCTGGATATAAAAATCTGGGAGCCATTTGTATAGAGAAGATAATTGAACCCATGAAAGATGATGAGAAAGAGGAGAGAGAAAGGAGAAGAGGGCACAGAATAGAGCCTTGGAGTATTACTACAGTAGTAAGCAGGCTATGGATGATGAGTCAATAAAGAAATGCCCAAGAGGAAAACTAAGAGGGAGAGAACAATGTAATGAAAACCTAGAAAGAAGCCATCTAGTAGAAAAGGGTAGTCACTCATGCCAAATACTAAATAGAGGAAGAAAGAAGAGGATTGAGAAAAGGCTATTAGATTTAGCAATTCATATATTACTGGTAGCTTTGGAAAGAATAGTTGAGGGATAAGGTTGGAAGCCAGACTTTAAGATCCACAATTCTACTTAAGACAATCCCACTGAAAGAACCTTTAAATTAAAGGGATAAAATTCCCCAGCTAAGCAATTAAATAGTGTTCAAGTGTTATATACTTAATTTTCAAATGATATTTAAGTAAATTATTATAAAAATAAATATTAATTTATAAACCTTATTTTTATATCTCCTGTTTCCTGCTATATTCATCTTCCTCCTTATCCCAGAGACCCATTTCTTATAAAAATAATAAAAATTCAGGGGAAGAGGGACACAGTTCATATAAAGACTAACCACAACATGAAAAAGTATGGCATCATATGCAGTTTCAACATTAATAGCCTCTATAATTAAGGCAAGGAGGTTCCTTCTCATATTTCTTCTTTGAAAACTAATTTGGTCATGATAATTTTATTTCATTTTCAATTGTTTTATTTATATTTCCATTTATATTGTATTCATTGTATATTTTAACTAATTCAGCTTACTTCCCTTTGAATCAATTCATATATCTCCCTTTGTCTTTCTTTAGTATTCATATCCATCCTTTTTTACAACATATAATATTCTATTACATTACTAATAATAATACCTAGTGTTTATATAAACACTATATATATATATATATATATATATATATATGTTTTTAAGGTTTGAAAAGTGTTTCCATATATTATCACATCTAATCCTCACAACAATCCTATGAAATAGGTATTTAACCCTTTTTTTAACAGATGATAAAAGTAAAGCTGAGAGAAAAATGTTGTATCTGGCATCAAATGACTAATAAGTATCTGAGGCAGGATTCAAACTGATCTTCATGTCTACAAGCCTGGCACTCTATCCACTAAGTTACTTAGCTGCACCATATTCCCTAATCAATGTCCTTCTTTCCAGTTCTTTGCTATTATAAGAAGTGTAACTATAAAATTAGGGTTGTTAATGGAGCCTTTCTTTTTATCATTGACTTTGGGAAATACGGCTAATAATTGGATCTCTGGGTCAAAAAAGAATTGATATTTGTGTCACTTTCTTAGCATAATTCCAAGTTGCTTACCATAACGATCGATCCAATTCACAATTCTAATACTGCATTAGTGTACTTGACTTCCCACAGATACACCCACATTGACTATATGCTGCTTTTGTCATCTTTTACAATTTTCTAGGTGTAAGGTAAAAACAGACTTGTTTTGATTGGCATTTCTCTTATTATTTGTAATTTAGAGTATTATTTCATGTGTTTGTTACATAGTTAACCACTTATACATTGGGGATCCCCCATTTCTTAATTTCCTCATTTGCAAAATAAGGATCTTAGACTAGATTATTTCTAATTCCCCTTTAAGCTCTAATATTTTGTGGTTTCAGTACCTATTTCAATTCAATTAAGTTCAATTCAATTCAACTCTCCTCACAGAAATTCATAAAACAATGGGAGTCTATATTCCAGGTAGAAGAAAAAAATACAAAATCTGTGCATTAATGAAATAACAGTGAGTGACTCTCACCTCCATGCATGAGAATGAAGCTGTAAGAGATATTGTGGCAGTAGACTGCCCCTTCAGGATCACTCAGAGGTCAGTCTAATTTCACATTGACACTATCTGTGCTTGGAGATGGGATGTTCATTCCATTTGGAATTTTTATGTGTTGAGGTACTATGGAGGATAGATTTTTACCTCATAATGGTCAATCTATTGCCTATATATAAGGTATTTCTCTTGATAGAGTTGGTGATAAATGATATTGAAATATGTGTGTGTGTGTGAATGGAGAGAGAGAGAGAGAGAGAGAGAGAGAGAGAGAGAGAGAGAGAGAGAGAGAGAGAGAGTGAGTTAGAGTTAGTTAGTTCTTGGTTTTAACACCAAGTATGAGCCTCTCTTCCACACTGCATACTTGAAATGTTCCTCTCCCTCTCATTATTCTGGGCCTGCCTTTGATTTAGTAATACACTCAGTGAGACAATATAGTAGCATCAGGGATTCATGCTGTGCTCAGAACAGACAAAGGTTCACTGAGGGATGGCAGGCACCTTCCCAAACACATGGAGGGGTGCCTCCATCTGTAGTTGCACCAGACAACTTTGACCCCTGACTCCATAATACATCTTGTTCACCATCCATGAAAACAACTCTTTGCTGTTTTTTATCTTAATTGTTTCTCTTCAGAGTGGACTGCAGATGGAAATCCAGTCAGAAAATGCAAATGAGAGAGAAAGAAAGAAATACTTTTACATTTTTTCTCTCTTATAATACACTCCTGAATTGAACAGGACTGGAAGTATTTGTCAAAAGTAATCAGGCTCCTGGGAAAGAGAAATAAAACCTGCTTTTCACAATCCTTATACAAAGAGCTAGAGGTAGTACTTTATATGTGCCCTTTGTCTTTTGCATCCCTGCTGTATGTTTGCACACCTTGGATGATATTCACAATCTCTTACTTCTTTTTTGGTTACCTTAACAGAGATCTCTCATAAATGCCAATAGTTTATATGAGTCACTTTTTCTTCAGTCTACCAGCACCATCAAGGAAGAGATTTGTTTGGTTTTTTTCTTCAGTGAGGCAAATGTTTCAACACTCCTTATTCTCAACTACACACATGGATTTCATGAATCCAGAATGAGGAGGCTACACCTTAATGGTGCACTTTGATGAAGAGGTATTTTGACTTTTATTGTCATGGGAGGAGAGGTGTGCATTCCTTAATCCAGAATCATTTAACATTCCTACTCTTAAGGTAATTGGGACCCTTATTTCTATCTCTCTGTTATTTATCAATCAATCAACAATCATTTATTAAGCATATAACATGTGACAGTGTGTATATCATACTTTTGCAACAACCACATCTTTTTTCTTGCTCATCTCTCAGGTTGCCTAGAAAGTGTCCATCTCAGGGGAAGCTAGGTGGCATGGTGGATAAAGCACTGGTGCTGGATTCAGGAGGGCCTGAGTTCAAATCTGGACTCAGACACTTGATACTTACTAGCTGTGTGACCCTAGGCAAGTCACTTAACCCTCATTGCCCCACAAAAAGTGTCCATCTCAACTATGCTGGAAGAACAGTGACCACTGACATGCTGCATGCACTGTACAGAAGCTCCATTTCCAACCTGGTCTGATTTGCTCCTCCTTAGGCAATCTTGCCTGCTTCCCCCACAACCCACTGGGAAGCTCAGAACTCCCAGCCTTGAGAGATCTGTCAGCCCCAGTCTCTTCAGTAGCTAGGACTACAGACTTGTGCCACCAAACCTGGCCTCTTTTCCAAATCACACTTGGATCAGGATGCTTGCAGTACATTTTGACAAAGTCTCAAGCTATATGAGTATATGATTTTCTTCTCCAACTAGCTCCCATAGTAGATTGCACATTTTTTGAAGGTCAGCTAAAGTTGCTCCCTCCTCCTCCTCCTCTTCCAACTTCTTTTTTTGCAGGAACCATTCGAAAACTGTTCATTCCATAAACTTTTTCCTTAGATCCTGTTAAATCTGATTTTTTCCCTTGAATTATTTCCTATGTCCAATTGCTCACCTGACATTTTTACTGACTGCTTCAGAGACTGTCCATTCTATCTCTCCTTGAATAAGATTTTGATACTTTTTCAGGTATAATTTCCCCAACTAGATTACTCATGCTCATGGAACTGAACATCACAGGCCTCTCTTCAGTTTGGGGCATATCATTCCTTTTGTTTTAATCCTTCCCCTGGCAACACTAGAAAAATAGCTGTTGTGTAAATGACTGATTGATTGAGCTACCATTCACAGAGAATACCTATAAAATAGAGCCCAAAGAAATTTTGATTCTGGTATGGGCCTTTTCATTGTATAGTATTTCATAAATTTCCAAGAATTGAATGGGGATTCAAGCACAAAAAATTTGAGACAATTTTTACTCATACACTAATATTAGAATGTAAATAAGATTACATTCTAACAGAGGAGAAAACAAATGCATATAAAATACATATAGCACAAATACATGATTATTAAATATATCTTGTGACGTAGTTAAATACAAGGTAGTTTGGGAGTAGGGCACTTGCAATTGGAGGTATAAAGAAAGATTTTCATGCAGGAGATGGTGTATGGGCTCCATCTTAAAAGAAGGGGGGATAAAGAAAAGATGAATTCCAAGAACTGGGGATGGTCAATGAGAAAAGGCAAATTTGCCTGGGTCATAGAGTGGAGGAGAAAAAATAACGCCCAATGAGTTTGGAAAGATAATCTGGGTCCAGTTTGTATAAGCTTTAAAAAGCTAAACAGAGAGTGTTATCTTCAATCCTAGAAGCAGTAGGAAGTCACTGGAGTTTGTTGAGTAAAGGAGCCCCAAGTTCAGATATACACTTAAAGAAAATTAGTTTGGCAGCAGTTTCTAAGGATAGACTGGAATGGGGGAGACACTTGAGTCCAGAGATAAATTATAAGCTTGTTACAATTATCTAGGCAAGAGGTGATGAGGTCCTGAACCAAGGTAGCACCTATATGAATGAAGAGAAGGGATCAAATGCAAGGGATACTGTGTAGCCAGAAATGGCAAAATTTGGCAACTGTTTGGATATGTGGAGTAAAAAAGAGAGAGGAGTCTAAGATAATGCCAAGATTATGAACCTGAAACACTGGAAGGATGGTGGTGCCTTCCACAAAAACACAAGGGAACTTTGAAGAGAGGACAGTTTAAGGGAATGGTAATTGACTCAGTTTTATGTTTTTTTTATTTAGAATGACTCTGGAACATGCAATCTGAAAAGTCCAATGGGCAACTGGCCCTTTAATTGAAATTCAGGGGAAAACTTAAGCTTCATCTAAGTGTGTATATGTGTGTGTGTGTACACACACACATACATGTAAATATACACACACATATGTACATGTGTATGCACATATATGAGGTGCAAGTCTCCCCTGAACTTCACATATATGTATATGTGGATATATGATTTGCATATGCATGCACATGCATGTGCATATGTATATGTAAGTTTGTTGTGTCTGTGTACAGATATGCACATATATGCATGCAGATGCATATGAACATTCATATATTTGTACACATGTTTATTTATATATTCATATATGTGTAGATAGAGAGATAGGTAGAGATCTCTCTCTCTGTCTCTCTCTGTCGCTCTTGTCACAAAAATTTCTAAACCCGATGAAGAAAAGGAAAATGAAGGCCACAAACCATACAAAATAGGTTTATTGAGAGAGGGCCTATCTCACAATAAAGCTGGTCTCTGGCAGGGGTAAGCCTGCAAAGACCCAAGCCTGGGGATAGGCAAGGTTTTATACCCCTACAGGGCTTCTAAGTATTTATACACTACTATCTTTAGACAAACCCCTCCGAAATACACAACAGATAAAACACTCATGTAGAGAAAGATAGAAATGATGTACAGGAAAACAGAAATAATGAACTAGATGCAGTCTCTTGTCCCAGGTCATTATTGTAGACATGTGTCCTCTTGACCTCCTCTTGACCTCCTTCAATCTCTAATGCTGATTGGTCCAATATGATCAGGAGGTACTGTCAAGGTACAGTCCTAATCTCAGAGAGTATTGACCTAGTCTCTTAATCTTTTAGTTGTAGCTTGGTCACTTTCTCTGAATTTGATTGGTTCCTTCAGCTTAGAAGATACTATTTTTAGTGCCTTGGTTAACCACAATGAACACAATAAAAGGGACTTAGTTATCCAGATCCGGAGAAAGTTTACAATTGCACATGCTTTTAGTCAAAGAATGGATCATTTGAAGTTGAATCCCTTATCTCTAAGGGTTGAGGGGAAATCTCTCTCTCTCTCTCTCTCTCTCTCTCTCTCTCTCTCTCTCTCTCTCTCTCTCTCTCTCTCTCTCAGTCATCTAAATAGTTGTCTCTCTAATTTATCAATATGTCCATGTACTTCAACTTAAACTCTCACTGTATGATATAAAATCTTTCTACTATCCAGAAAATCCTTCTCTGGATACTCTCAAATTTGACAAAGTCATTCTTAAAATAGGATACAGAGAACTACACATAAAAGGCTAAATGTTACCATAGCAGAGTAAAACAAGATTATTACTTTCTTGTTCTAGGTTCTATGCCCTTGTTAATGTAACCTAGTATCCTGTTAGCTTTTCTGGTTGGCATGCTATAATTTTGATGCATATTGAATTTAAAGTCTATCAAATTCTTCATGTCTCTTTCACATAAACTTATATACATATAATATATGCATATGTATATATGTGTGTACAAGTAAATATATATATGGACATAAATATGTAAATGCATATCCATCCATGCACCATATATTTGTGTATCTACTCACTCACATCTATATATGCACATATGTATATTTATATAGATATCTACTTAGAGATATGTATAGATAGATAGATAGATAGATAGATAGATAGATAGATAGATAGATAGATAGATAGATAGAAATCCATATATGTAGAAAGAAAGAGAGACAGAGAGAATCTCTACTATTTCCCTTTTCCTGTGTGGGACATTACATTTATTCTATTCAATTTCATTTTATTAATTCCTAGTTTGGCAAAAATCATTTGATTTTTATTCCAAGAAACAAAATGTTCTTGGATATTTGGTAAGCTTGCCATCCATACCCTTATCCAAGTCCTTGATGAAAATGTTAAAGAGAAGAAGGTCAGGAACAGAGAGAGCCCTATATCACTCCACTGGATATATTCCTCCAGATTAAAAGAGATCTTAATCACTGTTCTTTGGGTACAGGCATTCAACTGGTATTGAATCCAACTCATTGTACTATGATGTAGTACACATATCACCATTATTTCTAATTATCTATAAGTTGAGATACTGTCAAATGGGGTGCTGAAATCTAGGTATTCTGTATCTAAGGCATTTTTCTAATTTACCAGTCAAGTCATCCTGTTAGAAAAGGAAACATCAAATTTTCATGACCTATTCTTGGTGAAACTATTTTGTATCTCAGTTATCATTAACTCTCTAAATACTTGGGCATCAACCTTTTAATAGTATATTTCAAAACTTCACAAAAAATCAAAATTAAACTCCCTATCCTTTAGTTTGAATATTTTGCCTTCTTTACATTCTTTTAAGTAGAGATAACATTTTATAATAGACCTGGTCTTGGAACAAGGAAAACCTGGGTTTAAGCCCTTTCTGAACTAGCAGCGTCACCTTGGGCAAGTCTTTTAATCTCTCATTCTAGGAAACTATCTAAGAATCTAAATTGTGGAGAAAGTGTTTACCTGCATTGGGGGAAGAATTTTCTTCCTCTCAGTTCTTTGTGCCAGTGCAATAACAGGAATAATTCCCACTTTATGAAAACTGGAGCAATGGCTTTCTGTCTCAGTTCTGTGACATTCCTCCTCTTCAACACAATTTTTCAGAGAGCAATGACAGCAGCTCAATAATAACCAGTTCTCTTAGTATCCTATGATATAGTTTGTTTCTCTGGTTCCCTTGACTTATTTAATTTAGCTGAATGTTTGTGTTTCTTCCTTCAAATTTCTTTTTTGTCATTTTTCATCTATTCTTCCCAATCTGAAGTTCATTCTCCTAGGTTAAAAAAAAGAGCAAGAAAGAAAAAAAAAGTTTAGTAGTCTTGAGGAACAAAAGGGGGGAATGTGGTAAAAAGTTTTAACAGTTGTTTAGATAATGGAGAGACGCCAGTTTTTTTTTAGGACCACCCTTTTGGGGAGGAGACCAACAGCATGAGCTATGCACACCAGTCCACTTGCGACACACGCCAGATTGCCTGCTGAGCACTCGACTTCCGGGGTGCGAGCTTAAAAGGCAAGGAGAGAACGGAAGTGGGCCCTTTTTCCTGCTCTGCTGGTCTCCTGGCTGCACTGTACAGACAGACGCTGACTGGAGTTTGACTCGGCCCGGCTCTCAGTTAACAGCACCCGCTTGACTCAGTCTCTCTCCCCAAAGGTGGCCTTGGGTTTTGGTGAGTTTTATACGGAATATAGACTAAGCCTAGACTTAAGATGATTTGTGTTGTATTTCTACTTTCCTATCCTTCTAATCAACATCACCTTGTGACTACCATACAATAAAAGCTCTAACTAGAAAACCAGAAGCTTCTTCCATTTACTAGTCTGGGAGATAAATTAAGGGAAAGGTTAAGTAGGGGAGATTTATGATCTAATATCCAATTTTAATCTCACAGTAGTTTTGCTCTGTTTGTTTTTCATTATCATTTATCAATCTATCACAAACTATGTTACTATAGCTTATTTCATATCCACTTTGTTCCTAGCATATGGGAAACAATAACAAACAAACTTTAAAAATGTTCCTAGCATTCATCCCTAACTTCAGCTCATGATGTGCTGTTGTCTCTACCCTCATGGGACGTGCCACTTTTGTATTCATGTTCGATTGCATATCCTTGCTTCTTTATTCCTTATGAGTGTATGTTTTAAACTACTGGTTGATGAATTTCCTACGTTTTCACAATTGTGTCTTCAGAGAGCTTGTACTTTTCTTCATAGAATCATTTGTGTTGTCAGCATTTCATCAGTGAACTCTTCTATTGCCTCTTCAGTGAACCACCTATATAGAATTTTACTCCTTCGGGTTCTACCTATCCTTACTCTCTGAAATGATTCCTCTTAAAATCTATGCTGCAAGTCAGACTATGTCTGTTTTGCTTCCTAGCTATCAGCCAATAGGTTGGAGTGGTCACTTTTTATCATTTACACCTCAGCAACCAGTCTTTACTTCTTGGACAGAATCAGAATCAGGTAAATATCTTCATTATTGTTTCCTCTATCTTCTGAAAATGAAATTATCATTAAGCATATTCAAGAATTTATTCACTGCTCTACTTGGTTAAGAGTCAGAATTCCAGCAGATATTTTGATGGTTGAAATCCCCTGGTACTACTATATCTTTCCTTTGTGCCATATTTATAATTTATTTCCTTAAGTCATTATCCATTTCCTCCTTTTAGTCCATGATCTGTAGTATACTCCCTCTATAATGTTCTCATTTCCCCTTCCATTTATCTTTATTCAAATAAACTCCACTATTCTTCCCCAAGTTCCTAGATGTATTCACATTAGTATGTGTATTCTAGTCTTTTTCAAGAAAGTATTTTATTCCACAGTTATATTACAATCATAAATCCAATCTCTCCAAGCCTCACTAATCATACGTATGAGGTTAAATGTGTCTCTTCACTAATATCTCTAATTCACTTTTTCCTACCCATATTTTGGGCATTTGTGCATAGTTATTTGATTTAATAGGTTTTATTGATGGTTCTTTTCTTGGATAATTTATCATGTGAATAATTAGTTGTATCAGTTGACACTCTTGTTTCATGCCATGCTTATTGCTACTCTTTTACATCTGATTTGAAAGATATTTCTTAGTGACAAACAACTAAAAAACCATCAATTGTGGAATGGTTGAATATGTGATGATGTATGAATGATGTAATGAAATTAATGTGATAAAAGAAATAATGAAAGGGAAGGTTTCAGAGAAGCTTGGAAAGGCTTGAAGGAACTGACGTGAAGAGAACCAAATAGAACCAAGAGAATTATGTCTACAATAACAACAATATTGTAAAGACAGGCTTTTTTTGGTAAGAACTCTGATCAATGTAATGAACACCCAAGATTCCAAATATGCTACTCACCTCCTGACAGGCAGATGATAGACTCAAAGTGCTAGATGAAATGTATATTTGTAATAAGGTCAATGTGCAATTTGTTTTGCTTGACTATATATATATATATATATATATATATATATATATATATATACTTGAAGGGCTTTGTTTTTTCTTTTTTATTTGCAGGGAGTGAGTAAAGGGGAGAGGAAAGAAGGTGGGTTTTCATTAATTAAAAAAAATTAAGTTTAATATAAAAATTAAAATGTATGTATGTGGTTAGTTTTCTATCCCTCCATTTTAAGTTTAAAGTACTCATCATATTTGAAAGATGAGGCAAATATATATTTTACCAAATATCATAAGGTAATTGTCTACAAACAAACTTCACTAGTCAATGTTTGTGGCATGGGCCAAAAATCTAAGTCACACTGGAGCATGGAACTTGTAGTCAAGAGACCTGGATCCAAATTCTGCCTCATATACTTACTAGCCATGCAATCACACTCAAATCATTTAATTTCTCAGAACCTTCATTTTCTCTTCTGCAAAAGGAAGATAATGATACCTCTATTTTCTATCTCACAAGGTAGATATGAGGAAAATTTTCAAACCTTAAGGTTTAATATAAATGTAGGTTGTTATTATTATTATTATTGTTACTATCATTATTATCAGATATTGTCTTTTTAATCTGCTATTCACTTCAGATTTATGAGATAATCACAGGATGCTTGTATGTCTAAGGGGGAAAAAAGACACAAATTAAGAAGTCTTGATATCTTGACTTTTAATCCCTAGTGAAATAGACAACTCCCTAATTTATATACAGACCTCATTTTTCTAAAGACATGTGGCATGACCTATTCCAGAATTTAGAAACTAGGTTGAGGAATATTTTAGCTTTAGAAAACTTTTCAGTTTAAATATAAAACCTTGCTTTAAGAAGCTCAAATAAACTGGATTTAAATAGTAACTATTCTGATGCCTGCCTCTTAAAACAACCATTCCAGAGCTGAATAAACAATTGTTAGAGTTCCTTATTCACTCATCAAATAGGATTATATAGCACTTAAAGTAAAGAGAGACTGATAAAGTAGTGATGAACTTGAACTCCAGAAACCTAGTAAGAATTGTTGCTATGTGATACTCTAGTTGTGTGGCCCTGAGCAAATCATTTAACTTCCTCAAGCCTCAGTTTCTTCATCTGTAAAATGAGGGATTTTGACGAGTTGGCTTCTTTGGTTTCCATTGGCTCTGAATCTATAATCTTATGACCTCTCATGGATGGTCATATTAATACTGATTTCCTCACTGGGTTGTTGTTTGAAAAAGTTTTGTGAGTGTGAAGGCACTGTCTAAACATGAGTCCTGATCTAGCCATACTTCTTTTTTTTGTGGGGCAATGGGGGTTAAGTGACTTGCCCAGGGCCACACAGCTAGTAAGTGTCAAGTGTCTGAGGCTAGATTTGAACTCAGGTCCTCCTGAATCCAGGGCCGGTGCTTTATCCACTGTGCAACTTAGCTGTCCCCTAGCCATACTTCTTTAATGAGGTAGAAGGATTTAAAATCATCTTTGTTGTTCTATTAACATAAGTCTAACAGACTAGGCAGGAATCCTAAATTTCATAAGCCACTTAATAGCACTAGAGAGGTGACCTTTGCCTTGCATTCCTGCCTTACTGGCAAAAGTCACTATAATCTTTTCATCATCTAGTCCTCAGAGCCAACAAAAATGCATATTTAATGCTATGGAAGGTTCATGAGGATTGCTCAGACATTCACTGTTCAATTCCTATGTGATATTGGTGAGCCCTCCCAATGAAATTAAAATTAAGAAGGCACTACATTTTTATGTTTAAAAATTTAATCTAAAGATTAAATGTTTAAATAAAATTTTAGATTGCATTAATTTAAAGATTCTAAAAGTCAGGTATAGTTAAAATTGTCTAGTTAAAAAATAACCTTTTACAGAGGATAAATAATAGAACTAAATACATACGATCCACACTGAGGATAGAAAATTGTTAATTGATGTGTATTACTGGTATTAAATAAAAATTTAGCTCTTTGAAGCCATAGGCTCTTTTAAAAAATATATTATTACTCTGTCCCTCCCACTACTCCCCCCTTTGAGAAAATTTTAAAACAATACTTTCTCCCCACCTCAAAAAATCCCTCAAAACATGCCTGTAGAGGTTGGCAAAACAATTTCTCCCATAAGCTATGTCGTATGTCTCTGGATTTTAAGTTTAGCACTTCTCAGTAAGGAATTGAGTGGATGGTTTTTATTTTATTCTTTTAAACACTTGGTTTATCATTGTGTTCATCAGAGCCTTAAAGTCTTATGAAGTTATTTTTCTTTACTTTTTTCCCTTTACTTCTGATATTATTAGCATCGAATAAATAGTTCATCTAGTTCTCCTCACTTTGTTCTGCATCAGTTCGTAGAGGTCTCCCCAATTTCCTTTGAAATTGTTGATGTTGTCATTTACTATGACACAATAATATTCCATTATGTTCATATACTACAATTTGTTTAGCCATTCCCTAATTGAGGACACCCTTTTAATTGCCAAATTCGGAATTCTATAAAAAGAGCTTTCCTTCTTCTCTTATTTCTTTGAGGTACAGACCTACTAGTTGTATCAGAAGGCATAAACCATTTTATTCACTGTGTATCCCTATCCCCAATGCCTAAAATAAACCCCTCCCACATGGTAGGTGCTTAACAAATGCTTGTTGAATGATTAGGTATCCATCTTATTTTATTCTAGGACAAAATTTCTGGAGGAATGAGTATAGGAGCAAAGTACAATGCATTTTCAGAAAATCTAAAGGGAAGACAGTGGGAAAGTATGATTCAATATATAGATATTTGATTAACATACAATTTTAGGGAATATAATCTAATATTAATGTGAGGCAAAGTTTTATATTTGAATATTATTTAAATACTACTCCCTCAGGATGCATTTAAAGTAAAAAAAAAAAGTTTTAATTTAAACTAATAAATAATAGTTGTTTCAGCAATCTCCCAAATCCATTCATCCCACAGTCCCTAGAATTTCTTAACTAGTTGCTGAATGCTAAGCCAGACTCACTATTTTCTATATGCAGAATTCTTTTGAAAGGGTAGATAATTGTTGTTGAGAGTATACTAGTGACACCTAGTGCTGAACCAGTAAAAATGTCTTTATATTTCAGAGACCCAATATTTGTTGGTCAGTACCTACTGTTAATAAGGCTGCTGTAAAACTATAGAGAATGACAATTAGACTCAGTGCTGTGAGAGGTCACTAATGAATATATTGATGTCCTAACAAAGGCAAAAACGTTTCATGGTTTAAAATGCATTAAGAATAAAATTAGACCATCACAGTAGATCATAAACATATGAACAATATTTTAAGAAAAACAAATGTAAATACTAAAAAGAAAAAAGAAAAGAGAAAAAAGACAAGAAAATGATGGCATATTCTATTGTTCCATCCATCTGGGGCTGGCAGGTGGTCTGGGGGTTTGAAGCAGTACCTTTTCTCCAGTGATAAGAATATTATTAATTTGTTACTACCAAAGATTTCATCTTAAAAGATCTTTACCTATGTTGAGTCATGCCTTGACAATCATCAGAGTTAAAGAAAAGTAAGGACTTCCGTAATGAAAATCTTATCACTTGACTTGATTAGAGATGACCTAACACATTGCCTTTTTTCCTGTCTCAGTCTGGACCTGAAATTGTCAGGTCTCAAGCCCACTTGGGGTTAAAATAGGACAAATAAGACATGAGAAGAGATTATTTTCCCCAAAAATTATGTCTCCTGTTTTTCAAGTACCTGCTACCACTTCTTTTTTTTATTTGTGGGGCAATGGGGGTAAAGTGACTTGCCCAGGGTCACACAGCTAGTAAGTGTCAAGTGTCTGAGGTCAGATTTGAACTCAGGTCCTCCTGAATCCAGAGCCGGTGCTCTATCCACTGCACCACCTAGCTGCCCCTCTGCTACTACTTCTTTAGAGAATAATTCCTTTGAATCTTAAAAGGTCCTAAATCTTCCTGAATGTTTGTTTCCTACTTAAAAGAAGATCCCTGGGAGGATTACTACTTTAGAGTTACCAGCTATATACAAGTAGGAATTTGTTGATTGTTGGTATTATTAGTGGTCCAACAAAGACTCCGTTGATACAAGGAGTGAAGAAATCAATTATGAAAGGGGAGCTAAATTAGACCAAGACAGGCTTCAGCTGTTTTACAATTTGTGAACTCTAAATGTACATAACTCTCACCTCCAATATAAAAATATCACTAATGCATGTTCATTGAACACTTACTATGAGGAGAACATGATGCTAGAGTTACAAATTATATGACAAAGCCTTTATTTCAAGGAACTCATGCATTTTTCCATTGCAGAGATAAGAGATATATGTACAAAGTTAAGTATTGCTACATGAAGATGCAGTACACTGCAGTTCTGATATAATATGACCTTCCCTCAGTTACTAAATTTACCCGGTGCCCATGAGGCCCTTTTAAAATTGCATACTGGTTCAAGTCCAAAGCAACTCATGTGGCATGGACCTGGTTATGTATGAGATCCATTCAATTCATTTCTTCTTGGTATACCTGTGCCCTTCTGTCAGTTTTCAATTCTGCCCTATTTGAGGACTTGACAGTTATTACATTTTCTAGTTTCATTCATCATGTCACCTAAGACAATGATGGTAGAAAAGATCAACCAGTGCTGTGCTTGTGGCCCAGTGGCATCAGCCCACTTTATGGTAAACCAGTGCTTGTTTAAGTAAGGGCAATTATTTCTTATAACTCTGCCAAGGTGCTCAAAAATGTCTATGTAACAATTGTGGGTAATATGCCTGGTATAAACCTTGCTTCAGTCAAGTTGTTTAGTGCCACAGAGTCAGAATAAGGGTTTCAAGATAGGTGCACTTAAACAACGTGAATGAATCACAGGAAAGAACATTCATTAAACTTCTGTTAACAAATGTTTTGGTCTGTCCTTGGTCTTAGCTGACATTACCACGTGAGAAGGTCTAAGTACAGTGTATATTTTCATGGCTAAGATTTGTATCACCCCTTAAACTCCTCACACAAAGAAGCTATTTGGTACATTAGCATATGCTTTTATTTTTTTATTTATCTTTTTTTGGTGAGGCAATTGGGGTTAAGTGACTTGCCCAGGGTCACACAACTAGTAAGTGTCAAGTGTCTGAGTCTGAATTTGAATTCAGGTCCTCCTGAGTTCAGGGCCCATGCTCTATCCACCGTGCCACCTAGCTGCCCCAGTATGTGCGTTTATACTAAGATATTCCCAAATAGAAAGTTTATCATTTGGTTTTGTATTTTAGGTAAATGTATACATCTCTTCTCAAGAAAGCAGCTGGGTATTACAAATAGAGCATTAGCCTTGGAGTCAAGAAGACCTGAGTTCAAATTCTAACTTAGACATAAACTGTGACCCCAGGCAAGTGACCTAACTTTTGTCTGCCATAATTTACTCATATGTAAAGTGGAGATAATAATAGTACCTATCTCCCAAAGGTTTTTTGGGTTTTTTTTTGGTATAAAATGAGGTCTTATTTTAAAGAACTTTGCAAAAACATAATATAAATACTCGCTATTATTATTGTTGCCATTACTGTTTTTGTTATTACTACTATTATTAAGACATCTATACTTAAGGTATAAACCATGAAAAATATGCAATAACCAATTTCTTAAAGATTCTCATGTTTAAAAGATTTGTTCTGGAAAATTCATCTATCTTTTCCAATCAGAGTTAGTCTATTAACAAGCAATTATTAAACACTAACTATGTCAGGCCTTATACTAAGTTCTGAGGATAAAAAGAAAGACAATAAGAACCCATGTCCTGAAGAAGTTCACATTCTAAGGAAGAGACAAGGGGCAAACAATATATAGGCACCAGATATATAGTTAAAATTGGAGGTAATCTCAGAAGGAAGGATTAATTTATACAGGATTACCTGGGGGTTGGAGGGTTGGGAGAGTAAGACTGGGAGAGGGAACTGTGAGAAAATAATTATTAATAGTAGATTTCCTGGGGAGTACCCAGAGATCAGTTTCAGTCCTTTCTCTCCCCACCCCCCCACTTCAGAAAGTTCATCTCTTGCCTGGGAAAAACCCAAGGGAATAAAAGAAATGGAGACAGATTCTTTGTCTAGCTCAGTGCAC
Organism: Dromiciops gliroides; assembly: GCF_019393635.1. Lineage (NCBI taxonomy): Eukaryota > Metazoa > Chordata > Mammalia > Microbiotheria > Microbiotheriidae > Dromiciops > Dromiciops gliroides. Next base: position 242,910,237 of record NC_057861.1, on the reverse strand, counting down.
TGATGGGCTCAAATCACACCTAGATACTGGACTTTTGCATACTCTTCCTTTATGTCATCAGTAAATTCATTTTAATTTAGACCACCCTCAAGTCATGTCAACCAATGGAATTGAATGATGCTAACCAATTATTTTTGATCAATGTGTAATGGACTTCCTCTATCTAAAGAGGATAAAACCCTTGGCCAACCAAGGTCCCTCGTTTTTTGCGCTTTCTTGCCCCACTCTCCTGACCAGCTCCCTTGGCTTGGAATGCTTTCTCTTGCCGTGCACTCTTCCTCTTAGGACTATGTAGGTATAAAGGCCTGGGACTATGAGAAGTTAGGGAGTCATGCAGTAAATACTTTACTGATATCCAATATTAATTAATAATAAGTGCTTATGGGGGCAGCTAGATGGCACAGTGGATAGAGCACCAGCCCTGGAGTCAGGAGGACCTGAGTTCAAATCTGGCCTCAGACACTTGACACTTACTAGCTGTGTGACCTTGGGCAAGTCACTTAATCCCCATTGCCCCACAAACAAACAAACAAATAATAAGTGCTTATTATGAAAACTGGTGTAATAGTATTAATATATAAATAATAATCAATTAATTTATAAAGTAGAATAGTAGCAATAATTTTAGACAACACAGAACCAGCCAGTCACTCAATTTTTTAAGTTCTGGCAACATGCAAGGAGGAAAGTCCTCTTACAAAAGATGGAATTTGAGCTGAATTTGGAAGGAAACCCAGGAAACCAGGAGGTAGAGGTGAGGAAGGATCATTGTAGGCATGGAGGAGAGACAGTTTTAGAGTTAGGAGATAAGAGTACAGAATTCAAGCACTGCTCACTAGCAGAAGCAAAGCACTATTGGTAATATTTGAAGTGCCCGCTGTATATTTTATTGTACATTTTATGCCACAAGTACATTTTTTAAAGACATGAATCCCTTTTTCCATAATGACACAGTTTGTCATGTCTAGAATGATGGCACTGAATTTTCTATTCACTGTTCACTCCTATTTTCTGAACGTAATTAGATAATTTAAAGGAAGTTTGATTATGCATTACTACTTATACATGTTATTTAAATATTTTACCCCACTGCTTCTCCTTTACATATATGTCCACATCACTTCCTTTTTTCTGATTTCAGTTATAAAACTCTGAGACTAGACTCTGGAAGGCAGTGACCAGACACATCCAGCTCTTTGCAAGGCAACTAACACATGTTAAACAACAGTAAATGTTTGACAAATATTCTTTTGAATGATGACTTCACAGGAAGATTGAAGAATGACCCATGCTTAGTCAACACCTAAGTATAGAATATCCCCCCATAGCTAGAGGGGACTTCAAAGGACCTACAAAAATTCTCCAAAAATTCTTATCTAAACTTCATTTGGTGACCTCCAGGACTGTGGAAATCTCTAGCTCAAGAGACAGACCAATCCAATATTTTTGTATATCTCTAACTCTTAGTAAGTTTTGTTGAAGTATATTGAGCCAAAATCTATTCCCTTTGCAGTTCCCACCCATTGGTCCTTGTTCTACATTGTAGCACTAAGTAAAATAGGTCTAATTCTTCTTTTAATTGTACTCTACAATGTAGAGAGAAGGAACTAGACTGGGGGGGGAGGGACTGAGAGAAGAGTCATATAAGTGAATAAACATTTATTAAGCACCTACAATGAAGATAGTATCATGTTTCTTCTAAGCCTTCTCTTCTCCAAGGGAAACAGTAATAGTTACTTCATCTGCCCATTCTATAGTTTAATTTGGATAATCCTTAACATCTTGTTCGCCTTCCTGTGTATACTCCATCTTGCCAAAGTCTTTCCTAAAATATAGTGCCCTTTACAGAACTCTGTATTCCAAATGTTATTGGAGGAGAAAAGATTATAGCTTCTTCATTGTGTAGTCTTTGTTTCTATTACTGCAGTCTAAGTAGACATTCATTTTTGGGAAGATGTCATGTCACAATGTTGACTCATCTTCACATTGTAATACACTAAAACCCTCAGGTCTTTTTTACATGGAAAACCCTCATGTTCCCTATTGAGTTATTGTGAAGTTTTGCTTTTATGTTTGTTTTGAATCAGAAGTATTGGACATTATATACCATTAGAAATGTCAATGTGATCTGTGATATCATTGTGAAGTGAGTTATGAAGGAACATAGACAAATTTGGTGGGGTTTACAAATATCTCCATCATTTTCTGCATTTAGCTTGCTTCTCTAAACTGCTTTCACACCAACAGGTCTAAGTTCCTAAAGATCTACCACTACCAGGGGCAGCTAGGTGACACAGTGGACAAAGTACTGGCCTTGGATTCAGGACAACCTGTGTTCAAATCGAGCCTCGGACACTTGACATTTACTAGATGTGTGACCCTGGGCAAGTCACTTAACCCTCATTGCCCTTCAAAAAAACTAAATAAATAAAATAAATGTTCATTTAGAAAAGAAAAAGATCTACCACCACAACACAATTATATTCCAACACTCTCATGGTCCTACATGTAACCCTGTTGAGGCAAAAAAAAAATACTTCCTTATAATTATCATTCTTTCTTTTGAGCCCCCATCCAATATGTTTTTTATCCACACAACCAGCCACACTCAATAATGACACTTTAGATGGTAAATATAAACATTTAATTAATGATGAGGCAAAGACAGATACTAATATATTAAAGCAAATAATTAATAACAAAATGCATCAGATTTTACATGCAAACCTAGATCACATTATTCCATGAATGTACACAATTGTTATCATGAAGAATGGGCCCATACTTCTTGGAAGCTGGTAAGGAAATGCATGAAGAAAACTCATGCTTAGGACAACATGCAACTCTAGACATTTCATTCAGGAACATCTACACTACACTGGTTCTCTGTTCACTATTTGACTGTTGACAACTCAGAAACCATCTTAATTTCTCTCCTCAAAAATAGACTTTAAAATGTGTTAGCACTTAAAACAAATAACAGTTCTCTTTTAAGCCAGACAGGAATCAGGCTCATCAAACTGGCCACCTCTCAGCTATATGAACCAGACCAGCAAGTTGTTTACTCACCTGGATGGTTGCTGTCCAATCAGAATGAAGCTCACATCAATATTCATTGCTCTGCTAACTAGGAAAGCAAAGCAGGTGCAAAACTCACTTTTCCTTCTCAAGTCAGACATGATAGCAAAGAGTAGCAATCCTTGATGCAAAGCTTTACCTTTTACCAACTCTAACTTGTGCTGAGAGGCAATAGATGTCACTGGTGCTCTTGGCCATCGATGGAAATTCTCTCTAACAAGCTGGGAATCATTCCACTAAAGTATTCTTTAACTTAACTACCTCAAAGTACCAGTGTTCCAACATAGCAGCCTTTCATCCTTCTCTCCTTTGTCTTTAGTTTTCTTCCAGTGCATCTTCTTCTGCCATCTTCAGGCCATCTCTTCTCCTACCATTCCCTCCCTGAAATAGTTGTAGTTCCATGGCTTACATGATAGATTCCTGATTCTCAGTGCCTCATGTTTTATATAAAACTTCACGACTTCTCAAATTTCTTCTTTCAAATTGACAGACATTTTTCAATAATACCTCAGTCATCAAATGTTCCTATTTTTTCTTATTTTCTTAGATTTACCTGCTTTCATAATAATATAGTGATAGGCACAATAGTTGAAGTAACCATCATGCCTTCTTTTTTAACTCCAGTGAGGCAGTTGTCTCTTTGGTGCCCATGAACTTATTTCTTCACACTCATGTTTCTCTATTTTTAAAATAAATGCAACATCTATTTCTACCTCTTTATAATGCTGAACTGTATCCACACAAACAAAGCATCATTGCACATTGTTAAAAAGAGATCCAAGTCCAAACCTACATCAGAGGTCAATTTCTCTCCCAAATTTTCCAAAATCCCATCTAAAAACTGTTTTGCCTTATACATATTTTAGCAGTGTATATTAAAAAATTCTTTGTTTCTACTTATATTAGCTAGCAAAATGGTCATTCATCATAGGGGGCAATATGTGATATCCTTTGACAATAGAAATCTCTTCCTTTACCTCCCCCAAAGACTTTTCTGCCCTGTCATTATTAACTTCTCCATATGAAATGAACCATATAAAGCCAAACAAAGAAAAAGTTGATCTTATACTGTCCCTATAGGTATTTCATCCAACAATATAAATTGCAGCCCATCAATTATTCACTTTCATTTGGTACAACTCTTGTGCCTGCCCATATTCTTCTATAAATCTTATAAAAGGAGGTCTGACCAAGAAGGTAGAGGCTATTCTCTTAACATTATGTAGACACCCTTGGAGCATACATATGTTATACTTCAATTAGCCTTTGGTCTCATTGTATGACTGGCTCATCTTTTCTATTCACATAGACCTCTAATGTACTCATCGTTTATGAAGGAGCTATGTGGCTTAGTGGATAGAGTACTGGCCCTGAAGTTGGGAGGAACTGAGTTCCAATTTGACCTCAGACACTTACTAGGTGTGTGACTCTGGGCTTTTCATTCAACTTAAATTGCCTTAAAAATCCAGGGCTATCTCCAGTCATACTGATAATCTATCTTGTCACTGGACACAAATGGCTCCAGAGGAGAAATTGAGGCTGGTGACTTTGCACAGTTCTTCCTCACTTAAATCCAATTCCTTGCAAATAAGACATCTGTCATGGTCCTCTTCAAGAACTAAAGACAAAAATAAACCAATAATCATTGATGAATGAATGAAAGACTGAACAAAAGAGTATATATTAAGTGCTTCATCTACTTATTTTCTGTGTGAACTGTTAAGTTGAACATTTAAAATGATTATTTAAAATGATCATTTAGGAGACTCTTCAATGTTCCAGAGATAGATGTAATCAACAACATATCATCCATTAACAGAAGCCACCTAGAAGAACTCATCATCTAGAGGAAATCCTTCGAAGACTTGAACTCTGAATTGAACCTCCACAATGACAATGATGAACACCTTGGTGAGTATTCACCTCTTTGTTTTAGGTCTTGCTTAATCTTTATAATCTAAAGGTCAAAAAAGTTATATGTCTGAAAATTTTTGCACATGAATGGGTGATAAGTTGATGGAAGAGAGCCTTTAAGGAGGTATGTGGCTTTATTGTATCAAATGCTTTCACTATATTCAACAAACAATAAATACAATGAGATCTTTTACTCCCTATAACTTGCAGTCAATTATGTGACAATAAAGATAGGATTTTCTATCCCTTCTCTGACCTAAAAGGTTTTTCATGTTGTCCTTAGTATTGTTCAGTCCTGGGTAATTTTTAGCTTTGGTATTACTCAGGTTAATCTTATCAAATCATGCCACTAATCTACATTTTTGGTTACCTGTAATTGTTTCCCTCTATTGTACATGTATTTTAAAAATCCAAGCAGTATTAGCTCTTTGTGCACCTGCGTTTTTCTCTTTGGATAGTTCACCATTTTTCCCTTTAAATATATCATTTGTACATGTTCCATAAGAATTTCATTTCTAAGGATGTCTTGCCCCTTTTAGGCTGACTTTGCATATATAAATTTAGGCTAGGTTATCTAAACTATTATTTCACTAGCTCAAAATCCAAGGTGAACATCATAACAAAGCTAACTCTTTACTGCATTATAAAATCTAAGGCTATTTGGTCTCTCTTCCCAAGGTTCCCATCATTTTCCTTTTGACAACCATTTCCTCCTTATTGGTTAGAATCTGAACCAAGAAAATATTTCACCCTACTTTTATGTACAACTTTTGAAGAAAAAAATTATCAAGGCAAGTTGAAATGTATCAGATTTATAGCTAATAGTTTCTACTATTTAGATAGTGCCCCAATCTGCTGTGTACTATGCTGTGTTTTATGAATATCTCATTTGCTCCTCAAAACAAACATCAAAGTTAGATGTTATTATTCCCATTTTAGAATTAGAGAAAAACAAAGGTTAATTGACTTGCTCAAGGCCACATAGCTAGTAAGTAGCTATGGTCAGGTTTCAACTTAGGTTTTCCTCACTCCACACATAGTACATGTGCCACCAACATGCCTCAGTTTCTCTTTTTTATCAGAGAGACACATCAGGGTTCAAGTCCTTTCTTCACTAATATATTATATCCCTGTGCCAACTTTTTAAAAATATATTGTTTCTTGAACTGTTCCTTCAATTCCACAATCTGACAAGATTTTATCATCCAGAATAATCTTGGAATCTGCATTCAGGAAGAAATTTATCCTAAATCTATGGATCCATGAAGGAGAAGTCTTGATTGCCCTCCTCCTGGTTCCCTGAGAAAGAGCGATAATAAAAAATTAAGTTATTTAAGAGTATGGTCACCTTTCAGGCCCAAGAGAAGAGAATTTACAGGTAGGAATTCCTTTTCTAGAAGTCTCTGAAAATGTATTGTTACTTAAGTATATTTTAAGGAAGCTCAACAACACAAGGTCCCAGTCATTGAAAATCAATGCCCTCTCCCCCAACCCCATGCACAAATTCAAATGAATCTTCATTTTACTAGTACTATAGAATTTCCCTTAGTATGACCATTCAAAGGGAGAACTATACTATTTATACAGTAACAAATGTAATGTAGATTAATATTAGCACTGTCCAAAAAGCACAAAGGAATAAGTAAAACAAGGGATCAATTGCACATGAAGGGAAAAAAAGTCCACACCATGGAAATTTAAGGATGATCCTATTGATGTCTTTCTGAAATGAGAATTGCATGAATAAGCAGTAATGTAATTAATCAACAATTCTGAATGGATGAATGTGTGAGTAAAGTGCTTAGAATAAAGCATTTGTATGCTTACTATGTGCAAATATGGGAATATAAATAGAAAAGTAAGACAATAATCCTCTTGAGGAGCTCATCCCGATGGGAGAGGCAACACATATAGAAGTTTCAGCTGTAAGACAGATGGAAAAATCCCAGAGTCCTTAAGGTAGAGCAGCAAAGCAGATGCTAACACCTTTTCTTCAACGTCATTTTCATTGATAAAATGATAGCAATATTCTGAGGTTGAGCCATTTGACAGTATCAAGGATTTGGTTACAAGAACTTTCTTTTCTGAATCTTTAGTAGCTATGTCACAGGACTAGTTGCCAGGCTGCATCTCCCACAGGGGTTATTTCCCAGTATGGCAGAGCACTAGGTTGGAAGCATTGTTATTCCCAAGGCTCTTGAAAATTATTGATAATTAAGTACCTACTATGTAATTATTAATAATTATCTACCTACTGCTAGATCACATAGGTGCTGGGGATACAAAATCAAAAGGAAATAAGAAATTACAAAATAGTATCACCAAAAAAGCACCTGAAATTTAAGTCAATTCAACAAGTGTTTATTAAACCTTTAGCACTGTTGGAAATACAGATGTAAGCAGAAAGTTAGTCAGTCCCTGCCTTCAAGGAACTTATATTCTAACAGGGAAAATACAATTACAAGAAAACTTGAGAAGTCAGGGAGGGGAGACACCTGCATAATAGAGAAAGTCCAAAGAGCCAAGAGTGGAGCGCAGAGAATAAGGACATAGATGGACTAAGCATCCTCCTTAGAATGGAGGTTTGGGGAAGAAATAGCCAATCAAAGGAAGAGGTCACTTAGATCCTCCAATGTGAAAAATGCAAGGATACAATGAACTTCTGAGCTTGAGAAGTTTCTTAGGCAGAGTAGAAAAAGTCTAGACTGTCAAGAATATAGCCTGCAGGGACTCGGTGCCAAGATGGCAGAGGAAAGGCTGGGACTCTCCCTGATCCCAACAAACCCATCCACATACCTCCAAAAATAATGTCATAATACAACTCTTGGAGTAGCATAACCCACATAAGAACAGAGTGAGACTCTTTTCTAGCCAAAGATGGCAACTTGGATCACCAGCTGTTCAGGCTGAGAGAGTAGTGCAGCATGGTGCAGAACAAGCCCTGGGCAGGCAGCGCCTCCAGAGCCTTGAAATCTTCAGCTGCTTCTTCTGAAGCTTGGCTTGCATACCAGTAAAGGGGTCCAGCAGTTGGGGGCAATATCTGTGGTCTCTGCTGGAATTAGGGCAGGGCACCCACGTTCTGAACCAGCAAGCAAACTCCAGTGGCAGACACACACTGGGGGAGGGGAACAGGCTTGCCAAGCTTCAGAACACAGAGAATCCAATTTCAATCATACTTCTTGTTTCCAGGTCAAAGATAAAGCAGGCAATGGTAACTCACAGGCCAGGCAGGCCAAGAACAAGCCTAATCACCCCATTGGCCATGCTGTAGCTCAGAACAGTGTATCGTGGAAGCAGCAATACACTTTAAGAAGGAGTTAAAACCCAAAAAAAGAGGCAATCAAGATGAATAAGCAGAGAAAACAGCAGACCATCAAAAGCATCTTTGGGAGCAAGGTAGACAAGAATATACCCTTAGAAGAAGATAATAACAAAGTTAACACTCCTGCATCCAAAGGTTCCCAAAAATATGAATTAGTCTAAGGCCATGGAAGTGCTCAGAAAGGACTTTGAAGAGAAAATAAGAGAGATACAGGGAAGATTTAGAGAGGAAGAGGAAAACATGGAAAGAGAAATGAGAACGATTCAGGAAAGTCAAAAGAAAAAGTCAACAGCTTGAAAAGCCAAATGAAAAAGGAGATACAAAAGCTCCCTGAAGAAACTAATTGAACAAATGGAAGCTAGTGACTTTGTAAGAAACCAAGATACAGTAAAAACAAATCGAAATGAATAAAAAAAATAGAGGGCAATATGAAATATCTCCTTGGAAAAACAGTTGACCTGGAAAATAGATCCAGGAGAGATAATTTGAAAATCATTGGACTATCTGAAAACCATCATCAGAATAAGATTTTAGACATCATCTTCCAAGAAATTGTCAGGGAAAATTGCCCTGATATTCTAGAAGCAGAAGGTAAAATAGAAATTAAAAGATTCTACCAAATCACCTCCAGAAAGAGATTCCCAAAGGAAAGCTTTCAGAAAGATTATAGCCAAATTCCAGAGATCCCAGTTCAAGGAGAAAATATTGCAAGCAGATGGAAAAAAGGAATTCAAATATTGTGGAGCTATAGTCAGGATAGCAGAAGATCTAGAAGCTTCTACTTTGAAGGACCAGAGGGCATTGAATATAATATTCAGGAGGGCAGAGGAACTGGGACTACAATAAAAAATCACTTACCCAGCAAAACTGATTATAATCTTTCAGGGGAAAAATGGAACTTCAGTTAAAAAGAGGACTTTGAGGCATTCATGATGAAAAGATCTGAACTGAATAGAAAAATTGACTTTCAAATACAAGACCCTAGAGAAGCATAAAAAGTTAAACAGGAAAAAGAAATTAAGAGAGATGTTAAAAGTTTAAACTGTTTACATTCTTACATGGGAATATAATACTTGCAACTCATAAGAATGTTCTCAATATCAAGGCAGCTGAAAGGAATATACTTAGACAGAGGGCACAGGTGTGAATGGAAGGTGAAGGGATGTTATCTACACAGCATTTATCCTTATTTTTGTGGGGCAGGCAGGGTGGGGTGGCTTTTGTCTGGGGATGGATTTGGACTTGGGGCCTCCTAGGTCCAAGGCTGGTGCTTTGTCCACTGTGTCACCTAGCTGACCCATGATGACATCTTTAAAATAAAGTTAAGGGGTAAGAGGAATGCACTGGAAGAAAGGGAAAGGGAGAGGTGGAAGGGTGTAAAGTAGCTCACATAAAAGAAACAAGAAAAAGCTTATGGAGTGGAAGGGAAGATGGGGAAGGAAAGTGGGAATGAGTGAGCCTTTTTTTCATCAGAATTGGTTCGAAGAGGGAATAAACACTCAAATGGGTGTAGTGATATATTTTGCCCTGAGGGAAAGTGGGAGGGGAAGGGGAAAAGGGAGGGGGAGAGATGAGGGGAGGGCAGATTGGGGGAGGGGGGCAGTAAAAAGCAAAACATTTTTGAAGAGGGATAGGGTAAAAGAAGACAGAAAATACCAAGGGAAGGGAATAGAATGGAAGGTAATACAGTTAGCAATAGTAACTGTGAAAGAAAAGATGAGCAAGATGCTATTAGAAGGACACATGAAAAATGCAAACCATTAACAAAGGAAGAACTGATGGTATTTGGATACTGATTGAAGTATAATTTTATTTGTTAATTCCTCTTTCTAAAGTCATTTTGTCTATTTTCTTTCACCACTTGACCATTGTGAAGATGCTTGGCATAATTGCACATGTATGACTTATATTGAATTGTTTGATTCCATAGGGAGAGTTTAGGAGTGAGGGAGGAAGAGAATTTGGAACACAAAGTTTTTAAAAGTCACTTTGAAAAAAAATTGTTTTTCTTTTTTTTTTACATGTAACTTTGGAAAAATTCTAAATTAAAAAAAAATAAGTAAATAAACAGTTTGGGGGGAAAAAAAAACAGAATGTAGCCTGGAGAGAAATGAAGATGTGGCTAGCCTAGGCCTCTTCCTTGGAATCAAAGTTCTGGTAGGAACAAAACAAACAAAGGAACATCACACAGGGGTAGATGGCATTTCTAGTGTGTGATGTATAGAAGTAAACTTCCATCAAGCAAATGAAATAACTAATCAGTCAATTAACATTTTGGAAAGGAGAGGACAAACATTTAAATAAATGTAGCATTTATTTATTTCTTCTTGGGCTACCAAAATGACTAAATATTCAAATCCCTTTGATAGGTGCATTTCTTTCCTTATGATCACTTGATAAAAAAAGAATTGAGGGGCAGCTAGATGGCGCAGTGGATAGAGCACTGGCCCTGGAGTCAGGAGTACCTGAGTTCAAATCCGACCTCAGACACTTAACACTTACTAGCTGTGTGACCCTGGGCAAGTTACTTAACCCCAATTGCCTCACTAAAAAAAAAAAAAAAAGAATTGAATGAGTATAAAATTAAATAAAAACATAGGAAAAACAACCAGTTCAATATAATGGTAAGTTTCTCTACTAGAAGAAATAGTTGAAGACTAAAATGACCAAAAAGATAGGGGCTAAAATGAAGCTCTGAAGGGTTCCTGCAAACATTGTTATTTGACAAACTTTGGAAATTCAGTGAAGGACATCTTATTTATCATAAGAAATTGGGAAGATTCCTACAATGTAGCAACTAGACCTGATCAGAAACTTATATTTTCACAGAAAGTATATTATTACTAATCTAGTATATAAGGCATTAGGGAGGCCAAAGCTATCAAGAACAAAACTCCCTAAGTAAGAATCACTTAAGAATGGTAAGATGTAACTCATGTATTGCCTTTCAATATCTAGTTAATTTAAGTTGTTGTTATTTAATAATTCTTCTTTGTTGTTGTTGTTGATGATGATACTATTTTCTTCAACCTTAAGTGATTTATATAATCCAGGAGAAATGAAGAGACATACACATAATCATGAGAGAAACTAATATTTGTTAAGTGCCATAGGAAAATATTCAATCTGAATTCAACAAACATTTACTAAGCACCTCAAATAAGCTAGTGATTGATTAGGAAATATGGGAAATTGATAGAAACTTTGCATAGATGCCAATTATAATAATTTTCCACAGACATTCAAACACTAGCTCAATTGCTATGACAAGGAGATCAAAAAGATACCTTACCAAAGCCATAGCCTACTTGCCCACTATAGAGAGATGACAGTGAAGAGAGATGACAGACTCTTTTATAATGAGATAATGTTGCCAAATCATTCTATTCCTACTACAGTGTCTGCCACATGCATCCCATTCTCATTGCTGATGAAGCCACTACTTAAATTCAGATGTTCATTTCCTCTAGTCTAGAGTATTATAATACCTTTTAATGGGTCTTCCTGATTTCAATTCCCTATTTTCTACTGAAGCCTCCATATAACTGTCAAAGTGATCTTCCTTAAACATATATCTGACCTTGTCACCCCTCCCCATTCAATGAATCTCAGTGTTTCCTCAAAGACAAAATATAATCTCTTCACTTTGACTTTTAAAGCCCTTTACAACCTGCCCCCAATCTCTCTTTCCAAGCTCATTATACATTATTGCCTTTCCCAAAAGGATCAGGCAATCTGACCCTCTTGCTATTATGGATGCATGACCATCTCCCATCTTTAATCCTTGTGCCTTTTCACTGGCCAACCCTCAAAACTGGAATGTACTCCTTCCTCATCCCCAGTTCTTAGGACCACTTCCTCAATACTCAGTTTGAATACAGTCCTCAAAAATTAGTCCTATTCTGATTCCTTAGCTGCTAGTGCCCTCCTTCCCCAAAACTACCTTACATTTATTCTACATGGATTTACATATGTATACATTGTATAATCTGATAGAATGAGGGGGGAAGTCATTTAAGTTTTGGTTTTGTATCCCCATGAATAGCTAGTACAGTCCTTTTTCTCTAAAGTTCCTGGAATTCCCCCTATTGATATTAATATAGGATGTCACTAAATATGGGGTACCACCCTAAAATGTGATATGTTTGGAAGACAAAAAATGTACCCTTGATTCTATATCACATTTAGGCTTATATGAGCTAGCTATCTTTTCAGAGGTGGTGGGGGGGTGGTTTAGAAGTATGGCTTATATTCTGAATCATAGAGTAACTATTCAAAAATGATATATCTTCAAAGGAAAACAGATGACAGTCCACTTCCTGAGGTTTCAATAGAAAAGGATAGCATCAAATGTCAGAAAAGAGCAACTTTCAGACAGATTCAGAATGCTTTTTTATTCCTAACTAAAGTATAATGTACTTTTACTTGCCAACATGCCTGGTATTTTTCTAATAAGTTCTGTGCAAATCAAGTATGTTTTGAATACCATTTAAAACTTGTCATTTAGAAGAGTCCTGTGGTGACTCACTTTGCAAACAAAATCTTGATACTTAATTCTTCTAGATTAAAAAATTTGGAAATTTGTACATCAGTAGTTTTTAAGTAAAAGCATGGATAGTCTTTGATGGAACATGAAAACAAAATGAATATCTATAAGAATAGGAATGAGTTTTAAGTGCTACCTGGTAATGTGCTGATGTGTAAAGGCCATCTCTTTTCAGAGACTCCAGGTGGTGAATTGCATTGATAAGGTGTTTATTACCTTTTTTACCCGTTAATGGTCTACAGCAGGGCAGGGATGCCCTTGGACTGACACCTGCATGAAACTCTTCAGAGTCTCTTATGAAACTTGGGATATAGGTAAAAGGAAAAATTGCAGATAAAAGAAAAACAACTTTGCAAAATTATTCAGAAAATCATGTTATATTAATGCAAATTAGGTGGTACAGTGGATAGATTACCCAACTTGAAGTTAGGAAACCTCATCTTCCTAAGTTCAAATCTGGCCTCAGACATTTACTACCTGTGTGAAGATGAGCAAGTAACTTGACCCTGTTGGGCTCCATTCCTTATCTGTAAAATGAACTGGAGGAGGAAATGGCAAACCACTCAAACATCTTTGTCAAGAAAATGCCAAATGGAGTCATAAATAGTCAGACAGGACTGAAAGACTGGACAACAACAACAAACCATTGTAATTATAAGTAGCCTTGATATAATTCTATCAGGTTTCATAAAAAGCTTTAAAATATCTCATTTGATCCTCGTAAAAGTCCCAGGAGGTAGATACTATTTATATTTTCATTTTACAGATGAGGAAACTGAGGCTGAGAAGGATTAAATTACTTGCTGAGGATCAAACAGCTAGTAAAAATCTGAGATTAGACTCGACTAAGGTCTTCCTGACTCCAGGTTCAGCCCTTTATCTACTGTGTCATCTAGATGCTTAGTAACATAATCATCATCACCGTTGTCATCATCATCAACAATACATCTTTTTTCTCTATAAAAAGATTGTTACATTTTAATTTTAATTAGGTGAATTGTGTCTTTTATCCTATAATTACATTCAATTCAGTTCTACCTTAAAACAGGATTTACTGTACATAAGGAACTGTCCTTTATAATGGAATGCAGAAGAGAAATAGCCTCAGTATATTTACAAGCTAGTTGGGGAAGAAAGGAAGAAAGAAGAAGGGGAGAGGACATTAAATCTACCACAAGGTAAAATGCAAGGGCAAAGAAGAGATCAAGTCAAATGTTCTAGGAAAGTTTTAGAAAGGAGAGGGTGGAAGAATGACAAGGCCTTGATGGACAGCTGAGCTGGGTTTTGAAAGGAGAGAAGATGAAGAAAGGAGAGATGTGAAGATAATGTTTTCTGAGAGTGGAGCAAAGCCTCTTTGAATGCCTAGGGTTCAGGGAACATAGGATGTGCCTAAACAATCCATCAGTCTGGTAATCCATTAGGCTGGAATGTAGAGTACTTAAAGCAGAAGGATGTCAAATTAGACCAAAAAATGTATGAAATCATATGGTAGAAGGCCTCTATTACCAAGCTAAGGTTTTTATACTTTGTTCTAAGAAAATCAGTTAAAGAAAGTCTTTGAGCAGGAGGGTGACATGGCCAGGTTTTTGCTTTGGAAAGACTGCTTTGGTGTCAGTTTGAAGGGCAGGTAGGAGGGGGCAGACCCTAAAGTGACCTTCTGGAGGATAGGCATTGTTTTTCACCTTTCTCTGTATGCCCAGCATTTAGCACACTGCCTGGTACATACTAAGTTAATAAATGCTATTGACTTACTATCTGACAGTTTGATATATATATATATATATATATATGTATATATATATATATATATATACCTCTGAGTATATGGGACAGTCAGTGAAAATGTGTAGATTCAAGAGATGTTCTGTCTTGTGCAAGGAACAACAAGGCCAGTATCACTTGATTGTCAAGTATGTGAAGGCTTGTAGAATTATCTATAATCTATAGAGTAGTAATAGTACTTAATTCCTTTTCATAGATGTAAAACTTGGACAAGGTATATATTTTGTTTTTGTTTGTTTGGGTTGTTTGTTTGTTTTGCTTTTTTATGCAGGGAAATGAGGGTTAAGTGACTTGCCCAGGGTCATACAGCTAGCAAGTGTCAAGTATCTGAGGCCAGATTTGAACTCAGGTCCTCCTGAATCCAGGGCCAGTGCTTTATCTACTGTGCCACTTAGCTACCCCTAGTATATATTTTAACAGGCATAATACGTACTATAGATTGGCACAAGGCTTAAAGGATTCCAAAAGGGCCTTATGTACTCTCCTCCCCCATCCAGAGTCAGTAAATAAAAACCTTTATCTCTGTATTCTGTGGAGGAATCTAAAAATTTCCCATGATTCAATGCTTTGGGTTAAGCCATGATCAGAACAGAGCAAGCAGCTGAGGACATAAGACACAGTTTTAAAGTTTTTAATGGGGGACATCAGAAAGTAAATATATAAAAAAATAGGAGCAGCACTGTGAGGTCACTACAATGTGGGAGCCCATTTTAGTCAGGAAGCAGAAAGAGTAATGAGAAGAGTGTTATAAGGGAGATGCAGGGGCTGAGGGTTGTTCACAGACAAAATAACAAAAACAAAACACCTTCATTGGCTTCTTTATTTTGCATAGGTCAGGATCTGCATATCATGCCTGGCTTCTTAAGCATCTGAATATGTGTAATCATTCTTAATACTGAATGAAAGAAAACCTCATCCAGAAGAGAAAAACTGAATCTAAAAGAAAACAAGTCCTCCCAATCCCTCTGAACCAGTATGGAGAGAGGATGGATGATAATTAGGCACCTGGTTTGCTGACTTCCCAGGAGTCAGAGCTAAAATCGCCCATCTACAATTGCTGTCAGGTGAGGCAGAAGCTGGGTTGGTAGATAAAATCCTCTAAACAAGGGAATTCTTGACTTTTGGGGGGTTTGGAGAAGCAAATGGAGAATTCTGCTGCTAAGAGGAATTGGGGCAGTTGCAAGAGGGAAAGATGAAGATCTTAGGGAAAGGAGCTAAAGATGCTGCTAGGTAATATACAGGAAGACCTAAGCATCCTACCTCTGGGACACCCTGGGCAACCTCTTTTTGCTTTTGTTTTTGTTTTTGTGGGGCAGTGAGGGTTAAGTGACTTGCCCAGGGTCACACAGCTAGTAAGTGTCAATTGTCTGAGGTTGGATTTGAACTCAGGTCCTCCTGAATCCAGGGTCAGTGCTTTATCTACTGCACCACCTAGCTGCCCCTTCCTGGGCAACCTCTTATCATTCATGGGTGACTTCTATGAAGCAACTGGTATTTGGGATCAGGCATGGAGGGGAATGGTGATTTGTCCCCTAGAATGTCCAACTTTGTAGCCAACTGATCCACAAACTCTAGGCAGAGAGGTACAGTGATGAACAGTAGCCACAACCACAATCTCAACTTTGGCAGTCAGGCAGGATGTGTAGCAATGAGTCAATGAGAGTGAGGAAAGGGGTGAAATGGTAGAGTGCTAGCACAAGACATGGATAGGGGAATGAAGTTACCTATACATAGCCAGAAAAGGGCTTCATAGTGTGAGACTGGTGGGCCAGAAATTTGCCAGGAAAGTATATGCATACCTCTTTATGTCACTCTGGGGCAAAGGTCATGTCATCCCACCGAATTCGTAACTTTTTTGGAGGATAGGAGCATATTCGATAGTGTGTCAATTCTCCTCCCCAATACCTGAACATTTTTATATTTGTAAAATCTGGTTAAAATAAACCCAAGTACTAGCACTGTGGGAATTGGAAAGCTATAGATTATAGTATTACTTAATTTCAGAGTGAGAAGGGACATTAGAAATCATCTAGGTCAACCCTTTGTTTTGTAGATGAATTCTCTCTACAGAATTCAAATAAATAGTCTCAAGTACCTGCTTGAAGATACCTAGTAATGAGGTCTGTAATTTGTTATTGCAGAGGAGAAAGAGGTCAGTAATGTCTTGCTTAAGTAAAGTGAGGGCTGCTTATTGACACAAATTGTATGGAAGCTAGTTAGTCTACACTTCAAAGAGCTGCATTTGAGGAGGGTCAATAGTTGTGTACAATTCTCTATATCCACAATCATACACATGAATCAGACTCTATTAGCACCTTTTACTCTAAAGGACAGTGACTATGTACTGAAATACTCAAATGTATCTATGATACAATCAAACAATTATCAATGGGTTGTTCCTTTCAACAGTTCACATTGCAACCCAGTGCCTGTTCATTCTGTGTAACTCTCATTAATGTCCTCCCACAAGTTTGCCATGGGAAATAGCCTGTATGTTGGGTATTTATTTCCTCTCTTGACAAGGGGAATATTCCAATGGCAATCAAAGAAATGAATATGTATTTACTCCAAAATAATATTACAGGATAATATGAAAGGAAATTTCACAACGGAGCCAGATCATGTAAAAAAAAATATATATATATATATATATATATATAGGAATACACAGAACATAGGTCATTATCTGTAAACCAAATGAAAGTTAAAGCATTTAACGTATCCTAGGGACTTCTGAAGCTATAATGAAATGGAAATGCTTCCAGACACACATGCTTAGAGAGATTATTTTGAGGCTCATAGAAATGCAAAACATTTCAGTTTTAGAGGCAAATATAGGATCTTCAATCAGATGAGACTAATAGCAAGTTCCTAATTTTTGAAACCCTACCTAGACACTAAAGGTTTTTCAGTCTAGTTTCAGGAGTAAGTTCAGCCCTCTGGCTTTTCATAAAACAGTGACACAGCTGTTTGAGTATTTTGAAGGTGTGGCAATATGCGGTGGAAGCCATTAAAAAATGGAGCCCCTGCCAGGAGTAGCTATTATAGTTCTGAGAATGCCTGTGGAGAAGGGAGGAAATCTCCATTAGACTCTATTGCTTCTAACAGTTGCCTACTGAGGTGAATTATCTAGGAAGAATACCCTTTGCAGTATGTTCTACTAGATGTAGATTTTTTAAAATCATCCAATAATTATTTGGGTGGGTTTTAAATAGGACCAGGCTAGAAAATGACATGCAAAGGACAAGAAGTGTTAAATATGCTCCAGAGACATAATTGGACACAAATTTGTACAAGAAAGCCTGAAATTGACATGATGAATTTTAGAAACTTTGATAAAATTCATGAACTTGGAAATTAAACAAAATCTAAAACATTTCTGATATGATCATACTCACTTTTTAATTGGTGTGGGTTTCATGCTGTGAACTTATTCCCTGTAGTACCAATTGTAGTTTTTTGAATTTACAGAAATACTGGTGTGAATGTTGGGAGGGGATAGTTCTTTTCTTACTTCTCTTTGTGTTATCTATCAGACAATAAATAGTAGCAGTAGCATCGCCTATTGTGCATTAGAAATAAAAGAATAAGGATCTCTATAATAAATATTCCCAGCAATGAGTGGTCAAAATATCCAACTGGATCTTCATTCTTTAATAATGCCAAATTATCATGAATTTGCTACACTGATGCTGATGAAGACTCTTGAATAAGTTGAGCTCAGAATCATAAGATCAAAGACTTAGAGCTAGAAGAGGTCTGAAAGGTTGTGAATAAACTAAGGTTCAGAAAGTCTAAGTGACTTGCCTAATGTCAAACAGGTGGTGCAAGGAAAGAGTATTGTGTGCAAAATGTAATCTAATTTTGGGGTGCAGCTAGGTGTCACAGTGGATAGAGCATCAGCCCTGGATTCAGGAGTACCTGAGTTTAAATCCGGCCTCAGACACTTGACACTTACTAGTTGTGTGACCCTGGGCAAGTCACTTAACCCCAATTGCCTCACTTAAAAAAAATAATAATTAAAAAAAAGGTAATCTAATTTCAAATACTATATTCTTTTCACTGCACCACATTGTCTCCATAAAAACAAATCTCTAATATTCAGAAATTGCTGAGATGCATGGCACTTTTTTAACTTTAAAACATCAAAAGATCTGTGATTTCCCTAGGGAAAGTGCTCCTGCACTAATCACAACCTTCCCTTGTTCTAGTTGCTGATTTTGAGTTGGTGGCATAACTCCCTCCTCTGTCTCACACCCTCCCCCAACAACATTGGGGAAGGGCAAAAAAATTGGCAAGTGACCTTCTGAACATGAGATGGTCTGAATTTAACCAGATAGTTTTTGGAAGGCACACTGATGATATTGAAACCTTTATAAAAACTTAACAAAGCTTACATTCTCATAACAGAAAATTTGAAAAATCAAGTGGATATATATGTGTGGATGTATATTTGTGACACACACATACACAAATAAATTATATAGATAGATAGAGGGACGGATGGATGGATGGATGAGAGAGATTGTCTCAGTGTCTGTCTTCTATATGTCGGAGTGTGTAGATCTTTCTCCATAGAAATACAAATATATAGATATACATATATATGTATGTGTGTATGTGTGTGTCTATATATATGTGTGTATATATATATATATATATAGAGAGAGAGAGAGAGAGAGAGAGAGAGAAACATATATACATACATGCACATCTCTTTCCATGGCTCTCTCTTTATCTCTTTAGCAAAGGCAGTTAGGTGGCACACTGGATACAGTGCTGGTTGTTTTTCAGTTGCATCAACATTTCCAACCCCATGGGACATACTGTCCATGGGATTTTCTTGGCAAAAATACTGGAATGGTTTGCCATTTCCTTCTCCAGTGGATTATGGCAAACAGAGGTTAAGTGACTTGCAAGGGTCACACAGCTAGATCCAGGTTTGAACTCAGGTCTTCTTGACTTCAAGCCCAGCACTCTTATCTAATGACCCATCTAGCTGTCTTGGGGTAGAGTGCTGCACTGGGAGTCAAAAAGACCCGAGTTCAAGTCTAATTTCAGTTACTACCTGTCTGACCCCAAAAAAGTCATTTAACTTCTGTCTGCCTAATTTTTCTCAACTATAAAAGGGGCACCATAATAGTACCTATCTCACACATTTTTGTAAGGATAAAAATGAGATGATATTTATAAAATTCTTAGCACATTGCCTGGCACATAGTAGGGCAGATTGTATTTATTTATTATAACAATTGGGTTCTAGCTGAGGAGAGTTGATAGAGATAAACCAAAGAGAAAAGAATATTAATGAAACATTAAAACACTCAAAAGAAAACAAAATGTTATTCAGAAAGGAACACAATTAAAGGGCAATTTTATGACTACCTTGGTCAATTTAAAGTGTACTTAAAAATAGTTGTGTTACAAAAGTTGACAATTTCATACACTGTGTTTTTTCTATATTGAAATGTTTATTTGATGATATTTAGTTGGGTGATAATAAAAATGAAAAGGATTTTCCCCCAAGAAACTAAGAGACAATTATTTTTTGTGAAGCAGCAAGATACCCTAGAGCAATAAGAGGCAGACTAGTCAGTCTACCATCACCACTCCACATATGATCTGCCTTCAGACTCTAATGGTAAGAACTCAGGACTGAACACAAGAACCTTGGGAATATTGGTACTGCTTCCTTCCTCCCCCAACCCGTGGTAAGAACTACCAATATTGGTCTTGATTTCATCTTGGACCCTGTAGCCACCATAAATGGGAGCAGTCATCAACAATAACTGCCACCAATAACAAATAAGTCCAAATGGCTTGAGTAGAACAATACCCCAGACCACCTGTCCTAGTTCCATCCTAGCCCCAGGAGTGATCTTACTAGCAAGCCTATGGACAAACAATATTACAACTGTTTCTTTAAGTGTTTTCTTCTTAGTAGCCACAGCTACCAAAGATATGGAAAGAAAATGCTTAGCCTCCCCCACCACCCCCACCCCCGCCACCAAGGCCTTGGCACTTTAAGATAGTTCAATATCACAAATAGATAGGATGTTTTCAGTGAAACTGACAAGAGAGAACATGCACTATCATTTGATTTGCCATTGAATCCTAAGGGCAATAGGGTCTTTCCAAATGGCTTATAGTTGTATCCCTGGTGCTTATCACAATGCTACACATAGTAAGTGCTTAATAGGAACTTTTCATTCTTCATTCATTCACTCACTCATTCATTCTTTTACCTTTCATTTAAAATTAAAAGCAATTAAACACTTACAATGTATTGTGTGATTATTACCAGCAACACCATGAGTTAGGTACAACAAGTATTGTTATCTCCAGTTTATAGATGAGGAACCTGAGACTTAGAGAGCTTAAGACTTATTTGCCATAGGAAGTAGCCAATCCAGATATCAAATATATGTCTTCACATTTCAAGTTCAATGTTTTTACTAAAACCCTATGCTACTTATCATCAAATAACTTTTTTTTGGAAGATTACTTCAATCTGTCACTGCTATTTGGTTTATAAAACTTCAAAGAAAGCCAACCTGAGGAGAACTAACAAAGATGGTGAAGTAGGAAAAAGCAGTATATCCCAGTTCTCTCCACAACTATTCCAGAAATGATCTAAGAAGACTATCAGACAAGAGTGAAAAGGAAAACTAAGAAGAAACAAAAGTGAGTCATTTTCAAGCATAAGATCATTAATTTGTCTCAAAAGCAAGTGTAGAGGGTAGGAACTGTATAACAGGGGTGGGACTTCAGATCTTAATCCAAGGGTGAATCATGAACTCAAATCATACTCTTCTTCGATGAAGGGAAGTATGGCAGCTCTATAACTCTGACATTGAACTTTATCTAAGACATGTCCCGAACAGAACCAAGGGCAAACCTGATAGCTATATTATTATGAAACTGCAGAGCTTTCTAATTACCTTGGCAAGGGTTGGGGCTCTGTACTAGGGTCCCTCCCAGGGGCAAGTCTACAGTTGTATTACCTACAAACAAAGGCCTAGATCCTGAAATTACCAAAAAAATAAAGTATCAGGCTCTGCCCTGGCTCAAACCACTTAATCCAAAATGAAAGTCTGTGGCTCCTTGGTCTGAATCATTCTTATGATTTTTGAAGACTAAAGCACTAAATATCTAGACAAGATAGTGGCAGAACCCAAACAAGGCCCCAACATTTACTCCTGAGGTGCCCAGAGTCAGGTCCTAACACAAAGTTCTAATTCATGAAGTGAAGAAGAGTGATTTTTTAAAAAAGACTCCCATTATAAAGAACTATTATGATGCCAAAATACCAAATTCACAAACCCAGAAAAAAGAAAATAATTTCCAATCACCTATGTACAAAGTCTCAAAGAAAATGTGGTTGGCCCACATGGTTAATTAGAATTCTTAGAAGAAATGAAGAGGTTTAAAAAAATAAAAAAGATATTACAAATGAATGAAAGCATGAGAGAAAAATATAAAAGAGGTGAGAAATTTGGAGGAAAGATTTAAAAGAAGAATTAACAGCTTAACACATGAAACCTTAAAAATCATAATGGACTAAATAAAATTTAGTGACTTCATGAGACAATAAGAAATACTAAAACAAAGTCAGAATATTTTAAAAATAGAAAAAAAAATATAAGGTATCTCATACCAAAATCAGCTAACCTGGAAAACAGATCAAGGAGAGATAATTTAAGAATCATTGAATTACTTTAAACCCATGAACAAAAAAGGAACTTGGATATCACATTTCAAGAACTCACAAGAGAAAAATTCTGAGACCTTTTAGACAAAGTGGGAAAAATAAAAATTGAGGAAATCTACTAGTCACTTCCTGGAAGAAACCTTGAAATGCAAACTTTTAAGAATATCATAATCAAAATACAGAGCTTTGAGTTCAAAGAAAAAGAATATGTTTAAATATATATACATATATGTGCATACATGATATATACATATATGTGCATACATGATATATATATACATATATGTGCATACATGATATATATCCATGAATGCACACATAGGTACATACATATGAAATACATATACCTATGTGTGTATGAAAATCAGAAAAAAAAGTCTTAAAGTTTTGATGTCCCACAGTCAGGATTATACAAATTTAGTAGATACAACTGTAAAAGAGCTTAGAATATATTTTAAAAGGCATAAAATATAAGTTTACAACCAAGAATTGCTTCCCTGGGAAAATTGAATATAATTCTATAAAAGAAAAAATGGATCTTTAATAATATAGAAAACTTCCAAATATTCCTTATAAATAGACCGCAGT